>NC_056749.1:167616812-167849312 GCF_019279795.1 Protopterus annectens
CCCTTTGGATAGGAAGCTTTTTAACCATAGAAGGGTGGGCTGAAAGAGACCTAATGAGGACTTCTGAAGTAGAAGTTTGTTATGACAAACTGTGTTGAAGGCTTTAGTCAAATCCAGAAATAAGAAGAATGCTAGTTTGCCATTATCCCTAACTTTATTGACAGTATCTACATAGATTATAAGTTCAGTGTTAGTATTATGCCAAGGTCGGAAGCAGTGTTCTATGGGGGATACGAGTTTTTCCTGCAGGAGACAGTTTAGCAATTGTTTTTGAATAAACTTTTCAAGTATTTTGGAGAAGGGGTTAAGACTGCTATAGATCAAAAGTTAGTAATGTCTGTTGAATTTCCTCCTTTGTGCAGAGGAATAATGTGCAACTTTTTCCAGAGACAGGGAACATGGGATTCCTGGAATGGCCTCTTTAAAAGAATTGAGACAGGGTAGGCAATGCTATCGGCTACTATTTTAATGTATTCGCTTGGAAGGTCATCAGCTAAAGCAGAGCGTGGTTTGAGTTTAAGAGAAGTTTTATACATGAAGTGGGCACAGGTTTGAAGGTGAAAGTGCATGTGGTGAAACATGGCTGCTGGGCAGGGTTGAGATTAGATGATGGGGAAACCTTGGTTAGAGATGGTATAATATCTATATAAAGAGGTGAATTGTATTGTAGTTTTGAGTGATGAGCTTTTGGGAGAGGGGTTAAGGTTGAATTTATGGCTGGATGCAAGATTTCTTTAACGGCTGTCCAGATTTTTTTGGGTTGTGTTTACTGTTATTCTGAAAGTTGTTATAGTACAGGTTTTTGTCTTCATTACTTTTCTTGGTACTTGCGTATTATCACAACCACGCTTTCTCACCAGCCCGTTATTTGTGTTTTCACAACCACACATTCTTGCTAGCATACCATTTGTATTTTGGAGAAAGTTGAAATTCAGGTTCCTGGAACATTTTAAAAACTTTATTAACGGTTAAACTTACAGTGCACGGTGGAAAGAAACGAAGGCAGTACTGAACCATGTGTATGAAAATCAGAGTATGGATCAAAGGCTTTCTTAGGTTTTACAGTCAGAGAGATTTTGTTTAAATGAGTGGTCAGATTTACTAAAGACAGGCCCATATTATGCTATGCGTTTTTTAATTTTGATCGGGATTATAGACTGTGGAGCAAAGGAGGACTCAATAAGATAATGTGGTTGTGGTAATATGCCGGTTGAATTTTCATTTGTTTACACAGAATAAGTAAAAAGATGCATATTATACTATGAGGGTTTTTGTTTTGATGATTATTTCACTGTTAGGCTGTGTAGAAGAAGTCAATTATACAAATAACGGGCTGGCGAGAAAGCGTGGTTGTGATAATATGCAAGTACCCTTTTCTTTTTAGTACGATTGCGAAGCATTCTGAAGTTGTCACAATATTGTGGTGTTTTATATTTTTGCCGTTCTTGCTGTGATTTTTCTTTATCCAGCATTAGCATTCTACTCTTTCTGGACAGACAAATTGCATGATTTATTTTTAGTCTCTTCCTTCTAGGAGGTGCAAGGCTATTTAGGATATCCCAGAAAGTTGTACTGAATTCATTTATAGCATCATTTAAGTGGAGGATTTTTAGGAAGTTCCAGTTAATAAATTATAGGTTAGTAATGAACATTTCTGGGTTAAACTTGGAAAGGTTGGGTGTTATTTTATAAACATACTGTTTAAGTGCATACGTGAGATGTCTTTTTTTTTTTTTTTTTTTTTAATTTCTCAAAGTCTTTTGGGTTTCTAATACCATGACAGGAATATACCCCATTTCTAAGTCAAAGTATGATTAAAGTACATAAAATTAGTATTGTGTCAATCCTTGATGTTACCCAGAAGTGCTCTTCGCAGCACCCACAATGTGCCCAGTAATGACTCCTGCAATTTGTGCAGAGTTACATGTATTGGTAGCATACCAAAGTATGATTGTAAATTCTTTTATACAAGACCTGTTGCTCCTACTACTACTGGAACTATCTGGATATCTTTGTTCCACATTGCCCTCATTTCTGCCTGCAAATCCTTGTATTTTATGACTTTGTGTATCTCTGTACGTAAGACACTGTAATCACTGGGTATAGCAATTTCAATGATCAATGCTACTTTTGTCCTCTTTTCATGGACAACAGCTTCTATTTTTCTGAACTGTTGGTAATGGGTGATCCCATGCGAAATAAACTTCATCATTTTCTATGATGCTTTGTGGCTCATGTTTCCAGTGTTTTTCAGCTATTTCAGTATTATAATGTTTGCACAATCCCTGGTGCAACAGGTTGGCCACATTATGCTTTTCAGTGTACAGTCCTGCCATCAGTACATCACAACTAGCAACATAATGTGGGACTGTTTCCAATTCTGTTTTACAAAACCTTTGTCTGTTTCTCCGACATGTTCAATGGACTTTGTAAACCAATGTCTTGGCTGCCAATATTAACCTTTGGTATTTTGGTTTACATTCACTTCACCTTAACCATTCCTGCATTCGATCCTGATCAACATTTATTTATTTGTTTAGCGGGAAAGTCTGACTGGTGTCCTAGGATCCCATTTTCAGCAGAGGCCCAAGGAGAAAAGCTCCAGGTACATGGTAATTAACACTACTTTGCAATAGAATTCTTATACAAATGAAATAGATATGGCAAAAATTTGCACTGGAAGAGGCGTGCCAGACATTGACAACGGTAAAAAATGAGGAACTCCACTACAATCCTAATTAACTACCTGAACAGAATCTTATGTTCCCAAACTTTGGCGAGCAGCCCACATTCTTCCCCTCCATAAAGGAGGCAAAAATAATACCATCTCTAACTTCCGACCGATAGCTATTCTTTCTCCAATTTCAAAAATACTTGAAAAATGTATCCACCAGCAACTCATGCCCCACCTCCTCAATAACCATCTCCTCACTCCTACTCAACATGGGTTCCGACCTGGCCACAGTACCATAACTGCTCTTCATTCCTTCCTAGAAATTGTCAACCAAGCACGTGACTCTGGAAATATTGTCTCCACTGTCCTTCTTGACCTTTCTAAGGCCTTCGACACAATATCCCACTCTCTCCTTCTCAACCACCTCTCTAACCTCAATCTCTCCCACAACTCTCTTTCTTGGTTCAGAAGCTATCTCTCTGATAGATCCCAAGCTGTGAAATGGAATACTGGTACCTCAAAATTCCTACCTACCCCTACCGGTGTCCCTCAGGGTTCTATACTCGGGCCTCTGCTCTTTAACATTTTTATCAATGATCTCCACTCTTCAATTCCTCATTTTCAAATAGTACAATATGCAGACGACTCCACTGTTATCTGCTCTGCCCCTAGCCTTCCTGAGCTCCAAGCCAAAACCCAATTGGCCTTCACAACCACAGAAAATTGGATGCTTCAAAATCATCTTTCCCTTAATGCCAACAAATCCCACATCATTCTCTTCTCCCCCTCAAAAGCAATGACTCTGGACAAGTCTTCCTTCTTAATCTCCAGCCTCTCCCACTCCTCAATAGAAGTTGTTAGTTGTGCTAAACTACTCGGAGTTACCACTGATGAACACCTGAAATTTAATAATCATATTCAACTAAACATAAAAAAAACTCATCAGAAACTCGGTATGCTCTATAGAAATGCAAACTTTCTTACTCCATCTTCAAAACAAACTCTCGCCACTACCTACCTTCTCCCTTCTCTACTGTATGGTACCCCTATTCTATCTAATCTCACCACTTCTATCTCCTCAAAACTTGAAAGTTGCTACTATAAAATTGCCAAATTCGCTACTAACTCCCCCCATTCTACACACCATTGCATCTGCCTCCGTAGTCTCCAATGGCTAGAACTCCCTAATCAACTCGATTTCCTCCAACTTACCACTGCACACAAACTAATTTTTAACCCCACTGCTTGCCTGCATTATCCAATAGCTTGACCATATATACTCCTCCAAGGCCCCTAAGATCTAGCCACCAAAATCTTATTTCTGTGTACAGACCCAAACGACCCCCTGGCCAACTCCTACTTTCTTACACTACAGCAAAAAAATGGCACTCGCTTCCTTTCCTCCTAAGAGTCACTACAAGCTATGAACAGTTCAAATCTCTTCTCCATTCTCACCTTTCCCAAAATTGGAAATGTAATTGTATACTTCCTACCTAGATCTTATTTCATCCTAGTTCCTTCCCCCCCCCCCTGGTTCCCCTTCTTCAGACTCAGTCCTTAGCTCCCCTCCCTCTTCCTCTTATCTCCTCCCCCCTCCCTGACTAAAGCATTACTTCCTTTAAGTGCTCTCATCCCTCTGCCCACCTGTATGCTTAGTCTCACATTTGAATCTTTTTGCCTTTTTCTTAAGGTGTTCTTCTGGACTCTATCATAAAATGAACACTACTCAATCTGTTCTTCTGCTATCTTCCTCCTGACCTCTCTTCTCCTTTAAACTTTTTCCTTCTCCTTCGCTTCTCCTATGCTTTCCTGCTCTTGCATTTAAACTCATTCTATATTTTCCTTTTTCTTTCCTACTTAACATTACAGTTGCATAAAAACAAGATTTTCTTATGTATACTGCCTAATGTACTTCATGTTTGAAAAATTGTTAAAATATTGTGCTATTAGAACTCAGAGTGTTTTTGTGTATAATGTATTAGTTTGCAGTCTTTCTGCTGTGTTTTTGTCTACAATGTATTATCATCAATGTATGCTTGTGTTTTTGTGTGCAATGTATTATTTCATTGTATTATCATGGAGCTTTTCTCCCCGGGCCTCCACTGAAAACGGGCTTTCGAGCCCAGTGGACTTCCCCGGTTATCAAACTGGAAATAAAAATATATAAATAATAAAAATAAACAGGAAAAAGGGAGGGCAGACAGCACAAGAGGAGGAACAGGAGCAGACGATTGTGTGAAGAAGGGAAGCAAGGCAGTTTCACAAGGGGATTTATTGTGGTAAGGGCTAGGATTATGCTTTGTGCCTGGTTTGAGAAGTGAGTGGATTGATGACCAGATTTTTTGGGGTTATGAGAGATGTTAGTTTGCACTTTGGTACGGATTTTTTTTTATCAGTGATAATGAGATTTTTGACTGTTTCAGAGTTCTTTGTAATACAGTAGTTTGTCAGGGGGTTTGGATTTTTGCCATTCATTCCATGCTTTGTCTCAGTGACATTAACTGTTTGGTGGCACGATAGACATGGGGCATGATTATTTTTGATTCTTTTAGCCCAAGTGGTAACTAAGCTACTCAGAACGGTTAGGAATTTGGTATTAAAGAGATGTACAGCTTCATCAAGAGGAAGAGATTTTAAAATCAACCAATTAGTGGATTTTTATATGTTCAGAAATGTCTGTATACTGAAGTGCGTTAGGTTACAGACAGTCTTGTGTACTAGGAGTATATTTTGATATTCTAATGGTATAGGATAGCAGGTCATCACAAAGAGTGTTAAGAGAAGTACCTGATTGTGTATACTTACTTGGACTGGATACTAGAATCTAGTCTAAGGTCGATCCTTGTGTGCTGCTTTAGCTGTACCTTGCAAGGTTACTAATAGTTGAGAGAAGTTGTAATAATTTACGGAGGCAGTGGGAGGGGTAGATGTAAGAGCTAGACAATTTCTTTTGACATCACCAAGAATAATTTCATAAGACATATTTGTAGAAATTCAAGATACGATGTTTTCAAGTGTTATGATGTTTTGCCTGTGGGGCTGTAAATGACTACCATACACAGGTTCTTTTTGTTTATTTTTAGGATAATTATGAGTAGTTCAGGATCATCGAATTTAGGGATGTGGCCACAGTAGTTAGTAAGAGTGAAGACACTATTGTAAAATAAGGCAATTCCACCTGCTTTTTTATGTAATCTGTCTAGTCTGACTAAATTACATCCTGGAGGGAGTATTTCAACATCTTTTATGTTGCATGTAAGCCAGGTTTCTGCGGCATCTAAGAAATCAGGTGCACGTAATGTAACCCAAACATGGAAGTCTGAGATTTTGCTGCAAACGCTTTGAAAATTGAGGGTAATAAATTTCAGATTTTTGCAATGTTGATGAGTTTGTAGAGTTGGGGGGAGTAAGGGGTAGAGGTTGGGCCTGGATTGGGATGATCACCACCAGAGAGGAAGATTAATGAAATGTAGTGAACAGTTGTTTGAGTACAAAAATGAATTTAACTATACAGTAATGAGGTTTAGTGACTTTGGAATTCTACAGTGAAACTTTTATTTTTGGAAAGGGTAAAGTGCAAGTATGAAGTAGACTAAGTGATACATTAGAGAAACGTTCCGTGTTGTGAGGAATGGCTGTGGATGATGTTATGGAAGTGATAAGGGAATTGATATTGGATGTATGGTAGCTTGTTTGTTGAAAAGAAAAAGAAAAGCTAAAGATAGGTAGATAAAGAGCGTTAGTGTTGGGGGAGCATGATGTTTGCTTAGAGTGGGTGTAGTAACATTAAGAAAACTTCTGTTGTGATTAGAGGTGGTAACAATATATACGGAGGTGGATGTTGCTAAGAGTAAAAGAAAGTTTTGGTTATAGATTGTAGTGCAAAGATGGAAGGTCTTATGGGGGAGGGGGGCAGTGATGTATAGGCCAGTGAATGTTTTAACTGGTTGATTTGATTAGGGAGAGGAATTTGAGAGGTAGTTTAGAAGTATTAGGAGTGGGTGGGATTTGGGGGTAGTGTAGGGGAGCAGAGCAGGCAGAACCCAGTCGCAAATGCACGAGTGTCAAGGAAAACAATCAGTAAGGATCAGCTAAATTTTTGTTTAATGGTGACTACTATAAAAACTGAACAACTGCATTGGAGAATTACAGGTATGGATTAGTTAGACTGCAGGAACACCACAGCAAAATGGGGTTATATAAGGAGTAAATAAGAGAATGTAACAGGGAATAAGGTGGGCTAAGGGAAAATAATTAACTAGAAAATAGAATGGGGTAGAAATCTATGGTGAGAAATAATAGTACAAAGAGAGGAGAGAAATGGAAAGCAGTAAGGAGTAGTGAGTGTGTTCTGTGATGCGCTGGAGAGCTGATTAACAACTAATATGGATTATATTGCAAGATGTACAGCAGTAAGTCACAGGCAGAAGCCGAACACAGGGACCCAAGTAAATTGGTGACGCTTATGAGGTTGTTCCAAGACTTTGCTATACTTGCAACTACATATATGCATCTTCCACATTTCTTTCCTTCTCACCTGATGATTCACATTATATTCTTTCTTTTGTTTTTTGGCGCATTCACTTGTTGCCTGATTTTTACTTACTTCTGGTTTGATTTCCATTCCCACTTGACACTAATACGCTTCGGCTAAACTAAGCAGGGAAATCATCTTAGACTTATTCTCCTCATGTTTCAAAACTTTCACTACATTTTGGTCTTGTGAGGTCAGCAGATATGTATGCAGTCTCATGATTGCAGATCTATATGTGTAATCAATTTTGAGGAGGCCCATACCTCCTTCAGAATGTGGAATATATAATACTGGTATGTACTGATTTTATAAATCACTTGATAAGCATGAAGCATCCTTCTTGTTTTCCTGTCCAACCTATCAAACACCTTTTGGGGCCAATCAATCACTCAAAAAATTAGGACAGGAAGAGCACATTGGTTTACAGCTTGGACTTTGTTCCTAGATGTCAGTGCCATTTCCAGTACTAATTAAAGTCTTCTAAAATACTTCTAAGTTTTATTTGCATTTGTTCATGTTTTACTGTTGATCCTTCATCAATTCCCAAATATGTATATACTCTCTCTTGCTAGAGTTCTTTTATGTCACATTCCTGTCCCAAACTGATGTTTTCTTGGTCCTGCAGCTTTTCTGCTTTAAAGGTTGCTTTTTCACATTTGTCAAGACCAAATGGCATTCTTATATCATCTGAAAAAGTTTTGACCACTTGCAGTTGTGCTTTCAGTTCATCTGATGAACTACACAGTTTTAAATCATCTATGAAAATAAGAGGAGAAATCTTTACATTTTGTTGCTTTCTGAGAGCCAAATTGTAACCATGACCTAATCTGTTAAGTAGACAACTTAATGGGTTATCACCCTGGAATATCCCCTTTGAATTTGTATCCCTGAAATAATAAATTCTCCTTTATCATGGCTTAACTGCAGAATGGTTGGCCACTGTTTCATGGTCACTGTAATGTAATTGATCAGTGTAGGGTATATCTTATAGATTTTTAAGCACTATTTTACCCATGAATGTGGTATACTCCCAAATGCTTTTTTTATAGTATATCGATGCCATACTTGGATTCTTCCCCTTTTCACACTTCTCCATTATGACTTTAGCACAAATTATATTTTTTTCCATATGACTTTTTTTTACTACCCTTTTACTCAATTGTCACGACTGAGTCTTTTTCTAAAGGACTATAAACTCTGTCTGCATCAATTCCAGTGTATACTTTACATGTTGGAAGGAAAGCTATTGGTGTATAGTTTTTAGGATAGCTTGCAGTTTCGCAATTAAGTAGTAGTATTGTTTTTCCTGTTGTTAACCAGGATGGTGTCTGTTCAGGGAAAGTCTATAAATAGTTCTTAGTCATGGCTAAATCTTTATTTAAAGTTGTTAATACTTTTAGCCAGAAGTTAGGTACTGCATCTAGGCTTGGGGTTTTCCAATTAGGAGCTTTTCTTAACTTTGTTTCAAGCTTTCTAGCAGTCACTTCATCCCATTTCATATCCTGCACATTTGAATTTCTTATTCTTTCTTTTACTTCTCTCAATTTAGCATCTTTGTTATGTTATACAGGATCTTCATAGATATTTCGTCAAAATGTATCTATTTCATTTTTTGGTGGCGTTTCAATTACTTTTGTCTTGTTTCCCAATTCTCTATAAAACTTTTTTGGGTCATCAGTAATTTGCTTATGTTGTACTTTTTCCTTAGTATTCATCTGTGCTGATATTTCTAGTTTATTATTTGCAATTGTGCACTATAGAGCCTGATCTGTTCTGATACTGCACATTGCTTTTATCACATCTGTCTTTCCGAGTATTTTTATCTATTCCCGCTTCTAACAGTGACACTTCTCGTCTTCATTCCGTTATAGTTTTCTCTATTCGATATTCCATACTTCCATGATGACATTGGATTTCTCCCCTTTCTTTTCCTTACTACACTGTGTTTTTGTGGTAAGACCATCTGCTATTAATATAGCTGCACAGAAATATATATTTACTTCTGTTATATCAGATGAACCTCTATGGACAGTCCTAATTACTGTGTTCATTTGTTTTATCAAACTTCTACCTTTTTGGGTTTTATTGACTTCCTGTACTCTATTTCTTTCATTGATCTTAATATGTCTGTCCATTTCTATTAAGTCAAGCAACTCCTCTCTTAGCTCATTTACTTCTAAACTAAGGGCACATTCTTTGTTCTGCATTTCCTGCAGGCATTCTATAGAAAGTTCCAGAGCATCTTCCTGTGTCACATTCTCTTCAGTTGCATCCTGTGTCACCCATTGCTCTTTCATATAGGAGCTCACTAACCAAAACACTGACTGTCAGAGTTGCTGGTTTCCTGTTCCTTTTCTTGCTGTGCAACTTCAACTAAACATTTGTATTGGTTTCCTACGAAAGGCTCCAAAGTATCTTCATATGGCAACTGATCAGATGTTACCTGCTCCACTGGTTTCTCCTTAATTTGAGGATCCATTATTCTATCCTGTTGTGATGTTATCCAAGTTAGACTTTCTGCACTAAATCCATCACTTTTCAGGTAATCCATCACTTTTCAGGTAATCCATAGTCTCAGTTACTATTTCTTTAACGTCTCCATTACTAAACCTCTTTTCTACTTTTCCTCTGTTTTCTTATTTTTTTTGTGTTGTAAACCTTTCCATGTCCAGATGCCTTTGCCTGTATTTCTCTTCAGATATCTTCGGTGCTGCTCTTTTTGTATTGATTAGTTTTGCTTTCTCCTTTGCACAGATATTACACCATATTAAATCTCTTTCTCTTTCCCATGTCCACATTTCTTCTTCCGATGTCTCCTGCTCCTCCTGTTTCTACTTACTTTGGGGACTCGTTGCTCCATCATGCTGTGATGTAACCTTTGTTGCACTTTCTGCACTAAATCCTTCACTTTGCAAGTATTCCGTAACTTCATCTTCTATTTTTTACTTCTACTTTACTAATCTTTTGTTCTACATCCCCCCTCTTTGTGACCTTTTTTTTTTTTTAGTGCGAGTTTTTCCACATCTGGATGCCTTCGCCTGCATTTCTCTTTGCATATCTTTGGGATTGCCTTTTTTGTGTTGCTTAACTTAGCTTTTTCCCTGTCTGGATGTACTGATTAAGAGATGATAATTGAGACAGTTAGACATTTTACCTGAGGTGGTGTATATGGTAAGGTCCAATACTAGGATCCAGTCTAATAGGGAATTTGATGTTCTGCTATAATATATGTGGCTATTAATTAGTTGTTTGAAACCAAATGAACTCACTCTAGATGTAGGGGAGTTAATGTTTATGTCCAATCAACTGACATTCATATCACCTAGTAGTAGTATTTCTTGTGGAATTGTTATGGAAATCCAATGTAGGATATCTTCCAGTATGGCTGCATTGTCGAATGAGGGATATTAAGAGCAGTGATACACATTTCTTTATAACGGTTTAATGTCAGGAATGTTAAAAGAAGCTCTGCTGAATTGAATATTGGTACTGGTTTGTTGTAAGGAGACACATAGTTCTTGAGAAAAATGAAAGCAATACCACAATTTTTCATCTTTATACAGTCATTACTGATGATAAAGAACCAAGAAAATGAGAGTAATCCTTGGTGGAAAGTAAGAACTTTTTAAAAAACATGTAACAAGCACACACTGGTAAAACAACTGGAAAGCTGCTTTATTTAGTCAAGCACACAGTCACACAGACTTGGTGGTATTTGATTCATTACATATGACATTACAGCTGGAATGTACAATTTCAGAGTTGTTTATGCTGGGTTTAAGCCAAGTTTCAGTTGAAATGAGAATATCAGGTTTATGTTGTGTAATCCAGGCATGTAATTCAGCAATTTTATTTCTTATGCTTCTAACATTTATGGCAGCAAAAGGCAGATTATGAGGGTTGGCAGATGACCACTGCAGGGTTAAAGCAGTGTGCGGAAGAGAATTGTCTTGATGTTCATTGTGATAAGCGGGGACAGGATTAGGGTGAATGTTTCCTCACAGGTGGATTTTAGTGTATTGGGGGATTACTGATACTTATTTTTTGTGAGTATTTTTCCATCCAATTTTGTTTTGGTTCTAGTTGAAATGGAGTTAATCAGCCTATATTTGGAGTAAAGGTGAGGGGTAGCATTAAATAGGTTTGGTGTGATGTGCACAGAGTGCAGGGAGGAAGTATAAATAGGTAGCTGGGACAGAGTTGGAGATATAATGAGAGACGGCCCAGTAGCAGGAGAAGAATTTAGGATAAACTGAGCAGTAGCATGATTTTGTAAAGGGATCTGTATGTTACGGCTGACAAGTAGTGGGGGGTAGGGATCAAGTAGGAAAACAGTTACTTGGTAGAAGGATACTTAGTGGTGGTGGAGTCTGAAAGTTGATACAGAAAGAAGTATTTCCTATGAAGGAAGACAGGTTGTCCGAGTATTCTCTCTGGAATTCAAGGAATAGGAGGCTTTAAAGGCTGCAGTTTGAGAATGTAGGCAAAAGACTATTTGTGAAAAGTAGAAGATACAATGTAAGATACAATGTAGAACAGAAAGATACAATGTAGAACAGAAAGATACAATGTAGAACAGATCAGTGCTGTTAAGGAGGGGTGTGACTATAAATGTACACAAAGCAAACCAGTAACAGAGGTCTGTGGTCTGCACTCTTGTGGGAGGGGAGATTAGATTCTGCCCTTCAGAGCTGGGAATTTCTAGTTAAAGGATTACTGTCTGTGGCTGCTTATTTGAACTGTTTGTTTCTGAAATTGGTGCACCTTGTTTGCTGTAGCATAGACTAGATTCAGGCATGCTGAATCTAGCTTTGTCTGTATAACTTGAGCACTAATGCAGGCCATCTTTATTTGGAGAAGGTTCCCCTGCATGCTAGTGGCAAGAGTGTGCAGTTAGGACTTGTCTGATTGAAGACTGCTAGAACAGGGCTCAGTTTTGAACTTTTTTTACTGGTTACTTGGGTAATTTGTTTAAATCAGTTTGCTCATTTTCTATTGTTTTATATATATATATATATATATATATATATATATATATATATATATATATATATAATTGCACTTTATTCATCTGCTTTTACTGTATTTGTGTTTCTTCCTACTTTATTGCATTTATTCTGCTGCATTTATTACTGCTTGTTAGTAGCCTGATTAAACTGCAACCGTTATTCTAAGCCTGTGATTGAAGCACTTGGGCTTCAGACCAGTTGTTTTACATTAAGAAGGTTTGTGGTCTGCACTGTTGTAGCAAGACTAGCTTACATCCTTCTAAGTTGGGAGTTGCTGACTGAAGGCTTAGTGTCAGTTATTCTAAGAGTGTATTAGCTCTGGTTTAAGCACTTGGGCTTTGGGCCAGTTTTTTTTACATTAAGAAAATGTGGTCTGCACTCCTGTGGGAGGAGAGGGTAGATTCTGCCCTTCTGAGCTGGGAGTTTCTGGTTAAAGGCTTATTGTGCCTGCTTATTTGAACTGTTTCTTTCTGAAATTGGTACGCCTTGTTTGCTGTACTATAGACTAAATTCAGATCTGCTGACTCTAGCTTTATTTGTCTAACTTGAGCACTAATCCAGACCGTCTTTTTTGGAGAAGGTTCCCCTGCACCCTAGTGGCAGGAGTATGCAGTTAGAAGTTGTCATCGAAGACTGCTGGAACGGGGCTCAGTTTTTAGCTTTTTATTGGTTAATTTGTTCAAATCAGTTTGCTCATTTGCTACTGATATATAAAAAAATAATTACACTTTATGCATCGCCGCTTAGCTAGGGTTAAACTATTCCTGGAGCCATGAAGTCCACTCTTTAAATTTTCCCTTAGAACTAGACAGTTTTTTAGTTTTAGCACTCAAAACTGTTTCTTTGAGCTCAGCACTTGTTCAGAAATCGTTGTAAGCACTACATAAGCTACAAATTACTACAGCACTCAACTTTCCTCACTTGTCTAGAGGAAAACAGTTTTTAGTACTTAATAAATAAGCACCTATCCTATCCAGGCGTGTCTAAGGGTCAGCTCCCGGTGGTTTTCCTGTCTACCTGATGAATCTGGGCAACTTGGGTCAATGCAGCAATTACCTCATGTACACAGAAAACCCTCTCCTCCTACCACCCAAAACTACAACCTGTGAGAGATGCACTTATATAGCCAAACTGGAAGCAAAGCTCTCTTCACCCAAGACTGGACTAGACAGTCAAGAGGAGAAGGTAAACACTTGCACCACATCACATTCATCACATAGTCCCTCAAAACTTACACCACCAAAACACACACACATAGCAACACAAAACACACACCTACATTCGCAGAGGCTCTCAATAAAAATCTGCTCAAGCAACAGAGACCTCCAAAGCAGAAGTGCATGCAACTTCCACACCCCAACACAACCCAAATGACACATATCCCACAAACTCAGTGTGCCACTCAACCACAGCCCATAAGGCATAACAGACCCAACACTCTAGTCATAGGTGACTCTATAGTCAGGCACACTGATGTTCCACTCACCAGGCTAAACAAGGAGAAAGTTACTGTCAGCTGCCTGTTGGGTGCCAGGATCCGCCACATAATACACACACTCAGGTTCTCCACAACAAGTACAAATATGACTCTGTCATTGTCCATGTTGGTGTGAATGACCTGAGACGTACCTCCCTGGACTACATGAAAAGGGACATGGAAGAGCTCTCCAATCTTGTAGCCCAGGCAGGTATGACCCAAGCCTTGAGTAGCATCTAGCCATCTCACAGAATGATACCACAGTACAAGGACAAAATGATTGATTTCAACAACTGGTTAAGCTTCTAGTGTCATTCTAAGGGGATCCGGTATGTGCCTGCCTGGGATGACATGATCGACAGACTGCGGTGCTTTGCCAGAGATGGCCTGCACCTGTCGCTCTTGGGATTCCAGATACTGGCTAAGGCTCTTGCCACCCCTATAGTGCCATTTTTAGGCAAGGTTCAAATGACAAATTCACCACTGTAACAGGTACAAGCACGCAAACTCTGAGGGTAATGCTACTCAATGCTAGAAATCTAAACCTCAAAATGCATTCACTCGAGGCATTCCTTAAAATGGAGAAAGTACAGTTTTGTACCTACCATAAATGTAGATGTCCGATAGGTATGCATCTGCAGTCATAACATATGGGTTGTCCTGCCTCAGGCATCCCTTCGGTCGGCCGGATTCCAAAGTCTGGGTCTGGCCTCGGCTGATGTCGCACTTTCCCCGACGTCAGAGCTTCTGGGGTATAAAGGCATCAGCCAACGCCATTTTCCTCAGTGTTTCTTGCCCCAGATGCCAGGTGCCCTCTAGGAAGGCTAAATTTGGATAAATGTTGAATGTTCCAAACAGTAGCAAAATATATATATATATATATATATATATATATATATATATATATACATATATACAAACAAACAAATACACCATAATAGATTCCCCCAGCTAGCTGAAAGAGGGGTAAGCACCCTTGGAATACCACAGAGGGGAAGGAGGGTGGGTAATCCTGACTGCAGATGCATACCTATCGGACATCTACATTTATGGTAGGTACAAAACTGTACTATGTCCTTCAAGGATGCATCTGCAGTCATAACATATGGGTAGAATACCATAGCCAAACTGGGGGAGGAGGTACTAAGATAAGGATGGTGTAGTTAAGATCCCCTGTAAAACTGCAGTTGCAAAGCCTGCTCGGGATCTGGAGTATAAAGGTAGAATGTAATGCTTGGCAAATGTATGCACGGAGCTCCAAGTAGCAGCTTCTAAAATGTCCTTGGTAGCCACCCCTCGTAGGAAAGCTGTAGTGGTGGCTGTGGCCCTTGTGGAATGAGGCCTGATATTTTCAGGAGCTGTCTTTTCCATGAAAAGAGTAGCAAAAGCGAATGCAATTTCCTATCCATTTTGAAATTGTCTGTTTGGAAATTGCTTTTCCTTGCACCCCAGTTGCATATGCTACAAAAAGTTGTTCAGTTTTTCTGCTGGTTTTAGTTCTGTCCAGATAGTAGCGTAGTTGTCTGTGCACATCCAAGGTGTGCAAAAGTTTTTCTCCTTTGTTCTTTGGGTTAGGGAAGAACGTAGGCAAATGAATAGCTTGGTTCAAGGATACCCTGGATACCACCTTTGGCATGAAAGTAGGATTGGTTCTCAGAGACACTCTCTATCCTGGTGAAAAATAAGGAAAGGCTGCACTGCCATTAATGCCTGTAACTCGGATACTCTTCTTGCTGAAGTGATTGCCAGAAGGAAAGCAGTTTTCCAAGATAAAAAACTGTAAGTCTGCTGATGCTGCTGGTTCAAAAGGAGGTAGTGTCAATTTTTTCCAGCACAAAATTGAGATCCCATGCAGGCAGAGGGGGTCTCCTTGGAGGTTTAACATTTTTGATCCCTCCCAAAAATTGTCTGAGAAGAGGGTGAGAGAAGATAGGAGGATCCATATTGTATTCTGCTGAAATTGCTGAAGCATGAATCTTAATGGAAGAGTAGGACAGGCCATTGTGGAACAATTCTGCTAAGTATTCTAGGATGTGTGCTAGGTTTGCCATTTAGCTGAGTATGTCTTCCTTGTGGAGGGTCTGCGAGCCTCCAGGATAATGTCCTTGACCCTCTGAGATAAGACAGTTTGGTTTGGTTTTAAGCAATTTTCCAGGCAGTTAGTTGCAGTGTTTTCAAGTTTGGATACAGGGTCTTGAAATTGTTCTGCGTTAGAAGAAGAGGCCATAGGGGTAGAGGCCATGAGTTCGCCTGAGACATGCTTCTCAGTAGCAGATACCAGTGCTGTCTTGGCCAGTCCGGAGCTATTAGTATCACCTTTGGCTGTTCCTCCCTGATCTTCAGTAGAACCTTGTACATCAATGGGAGAGGTAGAAATGCATACACTGTTAGGGCATTCCAGCTGAAAGAGAGAGAGTCCACCCTCCAGGCTTGTGGGTGGTATGTCCTTGAGCAGAATTTCTTCAGTTGGTGGTTGAGTGGGGAGGTGAACAGATCTATCTCTGGCATTCCCCATTTCTTTGTTATGAGTTTGAAGATGTCTGGATGCAGCATCCATTCGTGGGCATCCATGGTAGTTCTGCTTAAGCTGTCTGCTAGTGAATTCTCTTTTCCTGGTACGAATTTGGCCTGCAGCTGGATATTGAGATTCAGGCCTAGGTTCCACAGATCCATTGCCATCCGGCACAGAGGGTAGGAATGTGTGCCTCCCTGTTTGTTTATGTACCACATGACCATGGTGTTGTCTGTCCTTATCAGCAGATGTCCTTGCTGGAGGAATGGTTTGAATGCCTCGATTGCATGCTTCACTGCCAGCATCTCCTTTTGGTTTATGTGCAAGTTTAGCTGGCCTTGAGACCATAGGCCTTGGATACATTTGTCCTCCATGTGTGCTCCCCATCCTAGGTCTGAGGCGTCCGTGGTGATGGTCTGCCTTGGTTTTGGTTTGTTGAAAGGCAACCCTATGTTGGACTGGCAGGACTGAGCCCACCACAGGAATTCCTTTTGAAGGCATGGAATGATTGGTATCATGGTTTCTAGACTGTGCCTGTGTTGAGACCATGCATTCCTTAGGTACCATTGTAATTTCCTCATATGCAGCCTGGCATGCGGGATCAAGATTATGCAGGATGCCATGTAACCCAGGGCCTGCAGGACTTTCCTTGCAGTAAGCTGAGCTTGTCTTGTCAAAGTCATGAAATAATCTGGAAGCTGTTTTTGTTTTTCTTCTGTGAGAAAAGCCATCTGAGTTATTGTGTCCAGATCCGCACCCAAAAAGGTTATCCTTTGGGATGGCACTAGTCTTGACTTTTGGATGTTGACTGTGTATCCCAAGGCCTGTAACAGGTGTATGACATAGGCCAAATCCTTTATCAATTTTGTCTTGTTGTCCGCTTGTATTAGGCAGTCGTCCAGGTATGGGTAGATTTGAATTCCTGAAGTCTGCAATGTGCAATTACTGATGCCAGGCATTTCGTGAATACTCTGGGCGCAGTAGATAAGCCAAAGGGTAATGCTGAGAATTGATAATGCTCTGATCCTGCAAGAAATCTGAGGTGTCTTCTGCAATCTGGTCAGATAGGGATGTGCAGGTATGCCTCCTTGAGATCTAGAGTCACCAGCCAAGACTCCTTGCCCAACATGGGAAGAAGTTGCTGTAGGGTCAGCATTTTGAATTTTGGCACAATGAGATATGTGTTCAGTGCGGACAAGTCGAGAATAGGCCTCCATTGGTTTTCTTTTCTTGGTACAAGGAATAGTCTGGAGTAAAATCCTTGGCCTTGTTCCATAGATGGTACCCTTTCTATCGCTTTCATCTGAAGTAAATTGTTGATTTGTCTTAAAGCCTCTGGCTTCTGGTTTGGTGGAAGGTTTGGCATTCCGCTCCTTTTTGGTAAAGTGTGGAAGTGAAACCTGTATCCTTTGTCTATTGTTTGCAATGTCCATGTGTCCTTTGTAATGCAATGCCAGTTTTTTGAGAATAAAGCCAGCTTTCCGCCCAAGGGAGCTTCCAGTTGTTCCCTGGTAGGCGGAATCAGAGTCAAGTCATTGTGTCTGTCCTGTGGTAGTGGTTGTAGCTGCAGCTGTGGCACTACTCCTCTGGTTGGCAGGCTGCCACTGACGGCCCCTGTAGGCACCCTTTGGGCATTTATTCCTGCCCCTCTGTGCTTTGGAGGTGTCTGGAAAGGACCAATTCTTTGAAGGCCAGTTTCTGCTGAACCTCGGAGGTCGGACCTGCAGAAATTCCTTTACTGTTTGCACAGATTTTGCTTTTT
Organism: Protopterus annectens; assembly: GCF_019279795.1. Taxonomy (NCBI): domain Eukaryota; kingdom Metazoa; phylum Chordata; order Ceratodontiformes; family Protopteridae; genus Protopterus; species Protopterus annectens. Next base: position 167,634,781 of record NC_056749.1, read on the forward strand.
CTTCCACTTTCTTTAGAATCTCCTGTGCAGGGGAGCCAAATAAACTTTGTTTCTCCATTGGAGCATCTAGGAGTTTAGCCTTGACATGGTCTTGCAAGGAATGCTCTTTTAGCCAGGCATGCCTACAAATTACTGCCCCAGTCATAGCTGATCTAAATGAAGCCTCCAGTGCATCATAGCCACATTTTAAGAAATGATTACTGACCTGCTGAGAGTTGTGTACCAAATCCTGAAGATTTACGGTCTAAAGGTTCAGGAGAAGAAAGCTTTTTATTCAGCTGATCTAACAAATATTCTTGGTACTGTATCATATGGAATTGACAGTTTAATGCCCTGGCAGAAAGAGTAGCAGATGTATAAACCTTTTTACCCCATCTCTCTACTGATCTAGACTCTCTTTCAGAGGGTAGGGGATTTTTGGCAGTGGTAGCTGCAACACCTTTTGGGCCCTGAGAAATAGTTTCTGGGTCTGCAGCATGGGCTTTATACAGGTGGAAGTGAGAATCCGGGACCCTGTAATATCTGTCAGGTTTGGCAGGGGCCGGGGGAAGAGAATCAGGTGCAGAACTGACATCATTATACACATCAATTACAGTTAGCACTGGTGGTATGGCTAAGGGCCTATGCTGGGGCAAATGTAAAAATGTCCTTAATCTTTTTCTAGAATCAGAAAAATCCTGACCCTGCCATTGAAAGTGTTCCCTCATTGAGTGCAAAGTCTCCCCAAAGGAAAATTCTTCAGGAGGGGAGGCCGAAGGAATAGAGTCTTCTGCATCTGAATCCTCATAAGGCGAATAGGCCCCTTCCTGATGGTCTGACAAATCAGATTCATCCATGGAGTAATCAGAGGAGAGAGGTTCAGAGGGTTCAGTCCTAGGCCTTTTGTCAGGTGGAGGTTGGGAGGCCCTGTCTGGGTGAGGTTGGGAACCCCTAATTAAGGATATAAGGTCCTCAGCAAGACTGAGAATCTGAAAACTTGAGGAAGGCCTCTGTGAAGTAGATTTGGCAGGTAAAGCTTTTGAAAGTTTGGCAGCTTTATCCCTGGAGAAGGCCTTAATAGACATAGAAGCTGGGGGCCTAGCTGCCCCATGTGCAGGTGTAGAAATGTCCAATGGAATGGTGTCGGACAATTCTTGAGCGCTAGCTTCGGTAGGGATTTCTGAAGCCGACTCAGCCGGGGCCTCTCTGGCCTCGGTTGTCAGAGGTATGGTTTCGGTCGTAGTAAGAACCGAGGACTCGGTTTCAGCCGAAACCGAGACACTCGCAGTAGGCCTAAACGTGGTTTCAGCCGAAACCGCGGGCCACAAGTGTCGGTCCTTTTCCCTGCGTTTTTTGGCCATATGCGTAGTCGGAGTCTCTGACGGCATTTTATATGCAAAAGCGGTTCCGAAAAATTCTTCTGCAAACTCCGACCGACGTCTAAGAGTCCGTTGGTTGAAGGAGGCACAGGCTAAACAAGCTGATACATCGTGGTCTGGGCCTAAGCAAGGAAGGCAGTAAGAATGGAAATCCTTATGAGGTATTTGTTTCCCACAAGTTAAACAATTATTTACTTTGTCTGACATCGGCTGAGGCAAGAAAGAGTCCCCAACGGGGTACTTAGCTTTTTTCGAAGTCTTCGGTAGCTGAAATCTCTGGATCTGACCGACCGGCACTTGCGAACAGCTTCTGCTTCGGGCACCGCGCGGCAAGAAAGACTGAGGAAAATGGCGTCGGCTGATGCCTTTATACCCCAGAAGCTCTGACGTCAGGGAAAGTGCGACATCAGCCGAGGCCAGACCCAGACTTTGGAATCCGGCCGACCGAAGGGCTGCCTGAGGCAGGACAACCCATATGTTATGACTACAGATGCATCCTTGAAGGACATCATAGACATCGGTGCTGTGACAGAAACCTGGTTCAAGTCTCCAGAGAGCACCCCTGCATTACCAGGCTATAATTCATACCACACCTTTCGGCCACCTAACCTGGACCGAAACACTAAAGGTGGAGGCGTGTCCATATTCATTAAGTATAGCCACACCTCAGCATAATGCATCCGAGATTATCCAAGTGCAACTAACTCTGGGCAAGACCTCAATCCAAATTGTAACTTGCTACAGATCACCCACCATGCCCCAGGATTCCCACTCCTCCTTTCTTGATACACTGCAAAATATTAGGGTACAACCCAACACCCTAATAATGGGTGATTTCAACTACCCCACCATTAACTTGGAAAACTACTCATGTACCAACTTTTTTGCTCAATGTTTTCTGGAATTCATAAAATCCAACGCCTTAGATCAACTTATCCACACCCCGACCAGGGGCAGTAATATCCTAGATCTGGTCATTACCAACATTGGTGACTGGTGTTGCACACCAAAGGTCAATTCCTCATTGGTCCGATCCGACCACAAGTTAATCAGCCTAGACATCGACATCCCGCCCTCACCCCCCATTAGGGAAATCATCGTAAAAAGTTTCTTCAAAGCCAACTTCATGCTTCTTAAGACACAAGTGGTAAACTTCACAATACCCATGCAGACAGACAATAGAGGTAGTCTGTGGAATCCTACACAAATGCACTTTATAAGCACTTACACGAGTGCATGGATCATGCTATCCCTAACAGAACCAAGATGCCATCCTCCAAAAAAAGGAAGCCAAATCTTGTGGTTCCCTGCCATAAACAAACTCTACAACAGAAGAAAGAAACTGTTGCAAAAAAAGAGTAAAATCCCATGACTGGAAGAACTCCCTGGTCAGCCTCAGTAAGAAGCTGAGATCCCTCATAAAATCTTCCAAAGCTAGTTATGAAAACAAAATCACCCCGATTCTAAAGACAACCACAAAGCATTCTATAGCTATGTCAAGAATCTCAATGGCAACACTCAGATCTGCTCTGAGTTATAGCACAATAGCACTAAATATACAGAACCAACTGATATTGCCAACATCATGGCAGATAGGTTCAGTGCTAACTTTACCCCCCCACCCCCACCCCCTAAAGGGCCCATCTCTATACCAGAAGAATGCAAAGTTCCTGTAATCACGGCTGCACAGGTAAAAAAACATACTCTCCAAAGCCAAGAACTCAGCATCCATGAGACCTGACAACATCCCAGGCTGCATTCTACATGAACTACAGAATGAACTGGCACCCCACCTAAGCACCATGTTCAATCATAGCCTCACCTCAGGCTTTGTGCCCACTGAATGGTGCACAGTGACAGTTATTCCACTCCACAAAGGGGGAGCCACCACAGACCCCGGGAACTACCACACCATTAGCCTAACGAGCCTGGTCTGCAAGGCCATGGAACGTATCATCATGGGACTTATAAACAAAGACATTGGTAATCTCCAAACTCTGGACCCCACCCAGTTTGGGTTTGTAAAAGGCAGCTCATGTTCCCTAAACCTGATTGACTTCTTTGAAGCAGTCACCAAAGCCGTAGATGAGAGACAAGGGTAAGGTGGTTCACACAGCCTATCTAGATCTCGCCAAGGCTTTTGACACCACCCCCATGCTGGAATTATAGATAAACTCACTAAACTAGGTATAAATCTCTACATCACAAGATGGGTGCCAAATGGCTCACTGACAGAAACCACACTGTGAAAGTAGCATACTCCAAATCCAACTTCAGACTAGTGACAAGTGGAGTACCACAGGGTTCAGTCCTGGGTCCTCCCCTGTTTGGTATCTACTTTTCTGAAGTACAGGCTAACACATAAGGTCTTTGGCTAATGAAGTTTGCAGATGACTGCAAACTAGGAGCCATAATTGAAACTCCTAACGATGTGGACATCCTACAAAAGGGCCTCACTGAGACAGATGCCAGGTGTCAAAGCCATGGCCTCAAGCTCAATGCCAAAAAGTGCATTGTCATCCCCTTTGGTAAAAACTCTGCACCCATGAGCTACCACATAGGTGGTAGTCTACTCAACACTGAAAGTGTGATAAGAGACCTTGGGACACAGGTGGACAGTAGTCTCTCCTTTGATAATCACATCACCACAGTGGTCAGGAAATCCTTCTACATGGCACACCTCATCATAAAAGGTTTCTCACCCAGGAAAAAAAGAGGTCATTGTTCCACTCTACTCATCACTCATTAGACCCATTATAGAGTACAACGCCCCTTTTGGTATGTACCTCACAAGACATGCCGCATAAATACCTCACAAAGAGGATTACTGGCCTCAAACAGACACCCTATGCAGACTGTCTCAATAAACTCTCTACTCCGTCGTACATCTCCTACTCAGAGGCGATCTCTGCCTAACATACAAAGCTATGTCAAACCCAGAGCTGTTTGACATGCTCCACTTAAAGAAATCCCAATCCCTCCGAGCTACATGCTCTAGGGACCGAAACCTTGTCACCACAATAAACAGAACATGCTGGAGGGATAGATTCCTGTCCCAGGGACTTCCAATACTCTGGAACAAACAACCTATCTACATCAGACAAAGCTCCTCATTAGCTTGATGATTGGATGGGAAATAGGAAATTCACCTCTGTGGCTCTGCTCGACAGGGGCACAGGAAAATAATTTTCTTGGGTGGCGAAAACCAGGGCACCTTTTTGGCTAGGCTTGTATAGGCCCTAGGACTGATAGCCTAGTACCAACTTATGAACCTATGAGAAAGGTAGTTGGGAATGGTGCTAAAAGATTAAATGGATGTAGTTGTGTGTACATATGGTTACAGTTCATAAGAGTGAATGCTCAAAATAGTGAACATAATTTTTTTGTTCTTTTCTTGACTGCCTGCTACTGTGTGAGCTCGTCCCCAACAATGAGGTGAAAAAGTATTCACTGTCAAGTCTGACTTTCTCTGCTGAAATAAAAACTTGCACACAAGATCATCCTGCAAATGAAATCTCATGAATAACTACCTTGAAAAAGTTACCTACTAAAAAATTGTGAAAGATTACATGACACACAATACAAGTACATCTAATAAAAGTCCAGTCACTCAGCATCTAAACGATGAACATCAGTACAGTTTACAGTTTTGCAAATCAGCTACCAGTATTCTACATGATAGTCTGGCAACCAAGTGCTGGTACGTCCTTTTGTGCAGGCCCCAAATTAAACATACCTGGGCTACAAAAAAATCAAACAATGGGCACACATATACATGTGCAAACAATGGACAAACAAATGTATTTTTATTTGCTTTTGTTGACTGAGAAAGTCCGACTGGGAGGTATCCAATTTCAGCAGAGGGTAAAAAGTTCCACAAACTTACATGAATGCCTAATTAGTAAAATGTTTACAGTACAGTCTAAAAATAGGTTCAGTGACATCTGAATACACCGCCAACATCAACCTGATGCAGATGAAGCAAAACTTTCACCTGGACAGCTATTTAGCCAAAGCTAATGTGACAATGTTTGAAACAAAAAGTACAGTTGTGTACACTTGCCATAAATGTAGATGTTGTATTTACTGTTGCAGTCATTACATTTGGGTTATCTGCTTGCAGGTAGCCCTCAGCCGGCCTGATAAAGTCTTAGGTCCTGCGTCGGTTGCTGTCTCATCTTCCTTGACGTCAGGTAGTCAGGGGTATAAAGCATGCAGCTGACTCCATTACATCAGTTTTTCTTGCCCTAGATGTCAGGTGCCCCCATAATGGGAAGCAATTATATACAAGGTTACATCTCCAACAAAAAGCAAATACACCAGAAAGCTTAAATACAGTAAACAAGAAAAGAGGTATAGCCAATAGAAGTCAGGGGGGCTGGAGGAAGGGTAACCAGGACTGCAGTAGTGAATACACTCAAACATCTACATTTATGTTAACTGTACACAACTGTACTATGTTCCTCGTGTTTCATTGTTGCAGTCATTACATTTGGGTAGATTCCCAAAGCTAAGGAAGGGAGGAGGCAATTAGAGAGCATTAGGACCAGCTATTAGGCCCTGCAAGACTGCAGTGGCAAACCCAGCTCTGGATTTAGAAAAAAATTGGCAAGTGGTAATGCTTGGTGAAGGTATGTACAGAACTCCAGGAAGCAGCTTCTAGGATGTCCCTGTTAGGAACACCTCTGAGAAAGGCTGTTTGAAGTAGATGCAGCCCTGGTGAAATGTGATCTTATCCCCTGAAGGGTAGGTTTTCCATGGTGCTTGTAGCAGAAATTAATGCAATGGTGTATTCACTTAGAAATGGTTTGCTTTGAAATGGCCTTACCCTCTGCCCCTGCAACAAAGGCAACTAGCAGCTGTTCAGTTTTCCTGAGAGGCTTAGTCCTGTCCAAATAAAATCCAAGTTGTCTGTGCACATCCAAAGAGTGCAGTATTCGTTCTCCTTTGTTCTGTGGATTAGTAAAGAAGGTTGGCAAATTAATGGACTGATTAAGGGCCACACTGGATACCAACTTGGGCATAAAGGAAGGATTGTTCCTGAGGGACACCCTGTCTGCATGGAAGATAATGAAGTGCTCCACTGCCATGAGGGCCTGTAATTCAGACACTCTTCCTGCTGAACCGATCGCTAGAAGGAAGGCTATTTTCCAAGAAAGGAATTTCAACTCTGCAGTTGCAGCTGGCTCAAAAGGAGGTAGAGTGAGCTTTTCCAATACAAAGTTAAGGTCCCAGGTTAAAGTAGGGGTTCCCCTGGGTGGTCATAAATTTTTGGCCCCTCTGAGAAATTGCTTCAGCAGGGGGTGAGAGAAGAGGGGTGGGCTCAGTATTATAATGTACTGAAATGGCCGAGGCATGAATTTTAATAGAAGAGAAGGAAAGGCCCTTGTGCAGCATCTCTGTTAAGTATTGAAGAATATGCGATAAGCTGGGCCCTGTTGTGCCCATTCCCTAAGTTTGTCTCCAGGTACAGTATCTTTTCCACTTTTCAGCATAGGATTTTCTAGTACTAGGCCTCCTTGCCTCCAGAATGACATCCAGCACTTGCTTGCTGAGGGATGATATTGGAGAGCTCAGGTAACTAGCCAGGCTGCAAGGTTCAGGGTTTGAAGCTGGGGCTGCAGAATCTTGCCCTCCTGCTGGGACAGCAGGGAAGGGGTCTGAGGCAGGTACCATGGTTCCAGCAGTGACATAGTGCGCAAGAGGGGGTACCAGTGTTGGCGTGGCCAGTCTGGTGCAATGAGTATTGTCCTTGGTTTGTCCTCTTTGATCTTTAGTAGAACTTTTGAGAGGAGAGGCAGAGGAGGAAAGGCATAAACTGAGAGGCTTTCCCAGGTGAAGGACAGGGCATCCATTTTCCAAGCTTGCCTGTGGGGAGTCCTTGTGCAGAATTTGTCCAATTGGCAGTACTGTGGGGAGGCAAACAGGTCTATCTCTGGGCTCCCCCATTTGTTTCTCAAAATGTTGAATATCTTTGGTTCTAGCTTCCACTCGTGTGGGTCCGTGAGATTTCTGCTTAGGTCGTCTGCCAGTGAATTTAACTTGCCTGGCAGGAATTGAGCTTGTAGGTGCACTTGGTAGCTCAAGGCTGTGTCCCACACAGCCATGGCTAGTCTGCAGAGAGGGTATGAGTGGGTTCCCCCCTGCTTATATACCACATAACAGTGGTGTTGTCTGTTTTTACCAATAATTGTCCTGGAAGAATGTGGTCCTTGAAGGCTGTCAGAGAATTCTGTACAGCTAACATTTCTTTTTGATTGATATGCAGGTCCATTTGCCCTGAATGCACTGCCATGCCAAGTGAGCCCCCCATGCACAGTCTGATGCGTCTGTTGTTAGGGTTTGGGCGGCAGGGAGTAGAGTGAATGGCAGTCCCTTGTTGTGGTAGCAGGCCTCTGCTCACCAAAGGAACTCTGTCTTTATACAAGGAATGATGGGGATCATTGATTCCAGGTCCTGAGAATATTGATACCATAGGCTCTTTAGATACTATTGTAGTTTCCTCATATGCAGTCTTGCATATGGAATTAGTAGGATGCAAGAGGCCATGAACCCCAGGGCTTGCAGTATTTTCCTTGCAGACAGCTGGGTCTTTGTGGCCAGTAGTTTGAAGTAGGCTGCCAAAAAAACTTGTTTCTCGGGTGTGAGGTAGGCCATCTGAGAAATTGTGTTCAAACTTGCTCCCAGGAATACAATTTGTTGGCAGGGTACTACATGAGATTTCTTTCCGTTTATGTTGTACCCAAGTGAGGTTAGCAGTTTCTTTACAAATGCCAGATGATTTAATAGTATGTCCTGGCTTTCTGCCTGAATTAGACACTCATCCAGGTATGGGTATATTTGAATATTTCTTTGCCTGCAGAATGCAATGACTGGAGCTAGGCACTTTGTGAATACCCTGGGCACAGTAGATAAGCCAAAGGGCAGTGCAGAGAACTGATAGTGCATGTAGCCTACTCTGAAGCTTAGGTATTTTCTGGAAGATTCCCTTACTGGGATGTGCAGGTAAGCTTCTTTTAAGTCCATTGTTGCCAACCAGGCATTTTTACCTAGCATGGGAAGCAGCTGATGAAGTGTTAGCATTTTGAATTTTGGGATTACCAACAAGGTGTTTAGGATAGACACGTCCAGGACAGGACTCCAGGAGACATCTTTTCTGGGTACTAGGAAAAGTCTGGAGAAAAAACCTTGTCTCCATTCCTCTGCTGGGACAGGTTAAATAGCCCTGATACTTAGAAGAGAGAGAACCTGCTGTTGAGCCTCTGCCCACTGATTTGGGGGTAGGTCTGGCCAACCGCTTGGGGTTGGTAAGGTGTGAAAGTGGAATCTGTATCCTTGGGAAACTATATTTAAAACCCATTTGTCTTGGGTAATGAGTTCCCAGTTTTTTGCAAGCAGGGTGATCTTTCCGGGTGATCTTTCCCCCTAAAGGAGCAGTCAGTTGAACAGGGATTGGAAGGTTTAAGGTTAAGTCATTGTGACAGTTTACCGTACGGGGGTGTCTTACTACTTCCAGCTTTGGAAGAGGGAGCCCCCCACTGCTTAGGCCTGTGAGTACCTTGAGACTGTAGCCTAGGTGGTCTGCTGTTCCTGGATTTGGACTGAGAAGGCCTGGAAGAGACAGGAAAGGACCAATTCTTAGAAGGCCAATGCCTACTAAATCTAGGAGGCTGTAGTTGCAGGAAATCTTTAACAGTTTGCATAGATTTAGCTTTTTTCTCCATCTTTTTAAGTACTACTTCTGCTTTGTTGCCAAACAGGCGGTCTTGGTTTAAGGGAGCATCCAGTAATTTAGCTTTAACATGATCTGGCAATGTTTGCTCCTTGAGCCAAGCATGCCTTCTAAGTACAAACCCAGTGACAGCAGCCCTGCAAGATGCCTCTAAGGAGTCAAAACCACATTGCAAAGTATGTTTACCAACTTGTTCAGCAGAATGCATTAAATCCTGCAATTCTTTATTTTCAACAGAGTCAGGAATCAACATAATTTTCTGTTTAAGTAATCCAATAATATGCTGCTGATACTATAACATATGAAACTGGCAGTTTAAGGCCCTAACGGCCAAGGTAGCAGAAGTGTATACCTTCTTACCCCATCTGTCCAGGGCCCTGGAATCTCTATCAGAGGGGGTAGTGTTTTTGTCAGTAGTAGCCTTAATGCCTTTAGGTCCCTGTGAAATGGTCTCTGGGTCCGCAGTAGGATTCTTAAAGAGGAACTTGTGAGAGTCAGGCACTCTGTAATACCTGTCAGGTTTCCTGGGAGCCAGAGGTAAAATGTCTGGGGTCAGGCTAGTTTCCAAGAAGGCATCATCTACAATGTCCAGTACAGGAGAGATAGCTAAAGGCTTCTGTTGAGGTAGGAGTAAGAATTCCCTAAGCCTCTTTTTGGAGTCAGAGTAATCCTGGCTTTCCCAGCGGAAATGCTCCCTAAGAGTGTGCAAAGTTTCACCAAAAGAAAAATCTTCTGGAGGGGAAGCAGAGGGTATGAAGTCCTCTGCATTAGCATCCTCACAAGTAGATAAGGGCAAATCCTGGTCATCAGAAGAGAAAGAAATTTCAGAATCCTGATCAGAAGAATCAGAAGGAAAATCAGTTCTAGGTCTCTTAGAGGGAGAAGACTGGCTTCCCCTAATTAGAGTAATAAGGTCTTCAGCCATTCTTATCATTTGTTTTTTAAGCATCCTGGCTTGACCATGTGGTTTGGACGTCAGTTTTCTAGGCGTGGATCGAGGTTTAGGCCTTGAAGAAGATGGCGTCAGTTTGATATGCAAGTCAGTAAGCCTGAATACACCCTCAGAAGCCGGTGCCTGCACAGTGGTTCCGAACCCAGCCAAGGTAGAGACATCCATAGGTTCCATAGTCTAAGAAGCATCTCGTGGCATATCGGACTCTGAATGGGACTCAGTTGAGGCCTGCGAATCTGAAGTAGCGGGTATCAGGGGCTGCGAAAGCACCTCACTGAGTACCGGTGAACTGGCGACTAGCTTAACGGAAGCGTCGTTGGCAGTTTTGGACCTATGCGGTCTGTCTCGGTTCATAGGTAGGTACTAGGCTATTGGCCCGTGGGCCTATACAAGCCTAGCCAAAAAGGTACCCTGGCTTTCACCCCAAGAAAATTATTTTCCTGTCCCCCTGTCAAGCAGAACCACAGAAGTGATCACCGGGGTGAATTTCCTATTACCCATCCAATCATCAAGATTTTTCTTTAAGAGTGCTAATGAGGAGCTCTGTTTGACATAGATAGGTAGTCTGTTCCAGAGTATGGGAAGTCTCTGGGACAGGAATCTATCCCTCCAGCATGTTCTGTTTATTGTGGCGACAAGGTTTAGGTCCCTAGAGCGTGTAGCTTGAACGGATTGGGATTTCTTTAAGTGGAGTATGTCACAAAGCTATGTCAAACCCAGAGCTGTTGATGTTAGGCAGAGATCACCTCTGAGTAGGCCATATGTGACGGAGTAAAGCTGGAGTTTTTTGAGTCGGTCTGCGTAAGGCATCTGTTTGAGGCCAGTAATCCTCTTTGTGAGGTATTTTTGCGGCCTTTCCAGTTGTTGTAGATGTCTTGTGAGGTACATACCAAAAGAGGCATTGTACTCTACAATGGGTCCAATGAGTGATGAGTAGAGGGGAGCAATTACCTCTTTTCTTCTGGATGAGAAACCATTTGTGATGAGGTGTGCCACATAGAAGGATTTCCTGACCACTGTGGCGATGTGATCATCAAAGGAGAGACCACTGTCCACCTGTGTCCCAAGGTCTCATCACACTTTCGGTGTTAAGTAGACTACCGCCTATGTGGTAGTTCATGGGTACAGAGTTTTTACCAAAGGGGGATGACGATGCACTTTTTGGCATTGAGCTTGAGACCATGGCTTTGACACCAGGCATCTGTCTCAGTGAGGCCCTTTTGTAGTATGCCCACATCGTTAGGAGTTTCGATTATGGCTCCTAGTTTGCAGTCATCTGTGAATTTAGTTAGCCAAAGACCTTTTGTGTTAGTCTGTACTTCAGAGAAGTAGATACCAAACAGAAGAGGACCCAGGACTGAACCTTTTGGTACACCACTTGTCACTGGTCTGAACTCTGATTTGGAGTCTGCTACTTTCGCAGTGTGGGTTCTGTCAGTAAGCCAATTAGCAACCAATCTTGTGACATAGGGATTTATACCTAGTTTAGTGAGTTTATTTCAGAGTGGGGAGATGGTGTTGAACGCCTTGGCGAGATCTAGATAGGCTGTGTGAATCACCTTACCCTCATCTGTGACTTTGGTGACTACTTCAAAGAAGTCTATCAGGTTTAGGAGACATGATCTGCCTTTTACAAACCCGAACTGTGTGGGGTCCAGAGTTTGGAGATCTCCAATGTCTTTATGACTTCCATGATGATATGTTCCATGGCCTTGCAGACCAGGCTCGTCAGGCTAATGGGGCAGTAGTTTCCGGGGTCTGTTGTGACCCCCCCTTTGTGGAGTGGGATAACTGTCGTGGTGCTCCATTCAATGGGCACAAAGCCTGAGGTGAGGCTATGACTGAACATGGTACTTAGGTGGGGTGCCAGTTCATTCTGTAGTTTATGTAGAAGGCAGCCTGGGATGTTGTCAGTTCCCATGGATGCTGTGTTCTTGGCTTTGGAGATTGAGGTTTTTACCTAAGCAGCCATGATTACAGGAACTTTGCATTCTTCCGGTATAAAGATTGGCCCTTTAGGTGGTGAGAGGGGGGTAAAGTATGCACTGAACCTATCTGCCAGGATGTTGGCAATATCAGCTGGTTCTGTATATTTAGTGTCATTGTGCTGTAACTCAGAGCAGTTCTGAGTGTTGCCATTGAGATTTTTGACATAGCTATAGAATGCTTTGTGATTATCTTTAGAATCAGTGGCGATTTTGTTTTCATAACTAGCTTTGGAGGATTTTATGAGGGATCTCAGCTTCTTACTGAGGCTGACCAGGGAGTTCTTCCAATCGTGGGATTTTACTCTTTTTTACAACAGTTTCTTTCTTCTGTTGTAGAGTTTGTTTATGGCAGAAGACCACCAGATTGGCTTCCTTTTTTTGGAGGGTAGCATCTTGGTTCTGTTAAGGATAGAACAATCCATGCACTTGTGTAAGTGCTTATAAAGTGCATTTATATGCAGGATTCAGCAGTCATACCTCTATTGTCCATCTGCATGGATGTTGTGAAGTTTGCTACTTCTGTCTTAAGAAGTGTGAAGTTGGCTTTGAAGAAATTTTTTACAGTTGTTTTCCTAATGGGGGGTGGGAGCGGGATGTGGATGTCTAGGGTGATTAGCTTGTGGTCGGATCTGACCAACGAGGAGCTGACCTCTGGTGTGGAACACCAGTTGCCCATGTTGGTGATGACCAGGTCTAGGATATTGCAGCCCCTGGTGGGGGTGTGGATAAGTTGATCCAAGGCATTGGAATTGATGATTTCCAAAAAACGTTGAGCAAAAGAGTTGGTACACGAGTAGTTTTCCCAGTTAATGGTAGGATAGTTGAAATCACCCATTAGAGTGTTGGGTTGTACCTTAATATTTTCCAGTGTATCAAGAAAAGAGGAGTGGGAATCCTGGGGCATGGTGGGGGGTCTGTAGCAAGCTACAATCTGGATTGCAGTTTTGCCAGAGTTAGTTGAACTTGGATAATCTTGGATGCATTATGCTGAGCAACTAGCTTCGAAGTGTGGACATCCTTAATGAATATGGACACACCTCCATCTTTAGTGTTTCGGTCCAGGTTTGGTGGCCGAAAGGTGTGGTATGAATTATAGCCTGGTAATGCAGGGTGCTCTTTATCTTTACGTTTTTTCTGAATGTCGGTAGTCGGATGGCTTACCGAAGCCATTTCTGGATAATTAAACAGAGTACCGAAATAGTTTGATGCAAAAATGAACAGACAAAGAATAGTTCGAGGGTTGAATAAGGCACAAAACCGACTGCGAGGGACGTCGTAGTCTGGGCCTAAGCAAGGAATGCAGTACGAATGAAAATCTTTATAAGGAATTTGCTTTCCACAAGTAATACAATTATTAACTTTTACTGACATCGGTTTAGAGCAAGAAAAAGGATCCCCAATGGGGTACTTAGCTTTTTTGAAGACTTCGATTCTGAAACTCTAAAACGAAAAGTTCAGGAGTTGGCCGACCTGCTCTTGCAAACTGCTTCTGCTTCAGGCACCGCACGGCAAGAAAGACTGATGTAATGGCATCGGCTGCATGCTTTATACCCCTGACTACCTGATGTCATGGAAGATGAGACAGCAACAACCGATGCAAGACCCAAGACTTTGATCATCACGCCGGCTGAGAGCTACCTGCAAGCAGATAACCCAAATGTAATGAATGCAACAGTGAAAAGTACAGTTTTGTACCTACCATAAATGTAGATGTTCGAAGATCCACATTGCTGCAGTCCTTACACTTGGGTAGTCCGCTGTCCTCGGTCGGCCCGAATATCAAAGTATAAGGCTGACGTCGGTCAAGGCGCATTTGACTGACATCAGGATGTCAGGGTACAAATGTACATGACCGACGTCATATCCTCAGTCTTTTCTTGCCCCAGATGTCAGAAGACCCTAAAAATAAAGGTCAAAACCAAAAGACAGCAAACAAACAACCAACCACCCTTGCACTAATTATATGTACAATATATACAATATACACAAAATTTACAACCCAACCCACACAACCACCTCTAACTACAGAAGGGAAGGAGGGAGGGTAAATTGGACTGCAGCAATGTGAATCTTCGAACATCTACATTTATGGTAGGTACAAAACTGTACTATGTTCTTCATCTCACATTGCTGCAGTCCTTACACTTGGGTAGAATCCCAAAGCAGAGGTAAGGGAGGATGGCCAAACTATAAGGAAGCAGGAGCTGCCAAAATGCCCTGCAAAACAGCAGTGGCAAAACCAGCCCTGGATTTAGAGTAAAGTGGAAGGTGATAATGCCTAGAGAAAGTATGCACTGAACTCCAAGTAGCTGCCTCCAGAATATCCTTGGTTGCCACCCCTCTCAAAAAAGCTGTCGAAGTGGCAGTAGCCCTAGTGGAATGAGGCCTAATCCCAGCTGGAATCTCCTTGCCATGATGGGAATAACAGAAAGCAATGCAAAACCCAATCCACTTAGAAATAGTTTGTTTTGACACAGGCTTGCCCTGAGAACTCAAAGCAAAAGAAACAAATAACTGCTGAGACTGCCTGAACCCTTTAGTTCTGTCCAAATAGTATCGCAACTGCCTGTGTACATCTAAAGTGTGCAAAATCTTTTCCCCTTTATTTTGGGGATTTGCATAAAAAGTAGGCAAATGAATAGTTTGGTTTAAAGCCACACTAGAAACCACTTTAGGCATAAAGGAAGGATTAGTACGTAAAGATACCCTATCCTTATGGAAAATTAAGAAAGGCTCAACCGCCATAAGGGCCTGTAATTCAGAAACCCTTCTTGCAGAGGTAATGGCCAACAAAAAGGCAGTCTTCCATGATAAATATTTCAACTCAGTAGTAGCTGCAGGCTCAAAAGGTTGTAGAGTGAGTTTCTCCAACACAAAATTGAGATCCCAAGCAGGAGTAGGAGCTCTACGTGGGGGTCTTATATTCTTTGCCCCTCTAAGAAATTGCTTGAACAAAGGATGAGAAAACAATGGTGGGTCACAGTCATAGTGAGCTGAAATTGCTGCAGCATGAACCTTAATAGAAGAGAAGGACAAACCTTTGTCCAGTAACTCAGTAAGATATTGAACAGCCACACTTAAATTAGGCTCAGAAACATCAAAATCCTTTGCTGCACTCCAAAATAAAAATCTCTTCCATTTATCTGCGTACACTTTCCTTGTACTAGGCCTTCTAGCTTCCAAAATCACATTCAAAACTTGTTGTGGAAGTTGAGACCCTCTTTGGTTCAAAACAGAATATGCCAGGCTGTTAGGTGAAGAGAGTGAAGTTTGACATTGAGCAAATGACTGTCCTCCTGGGACAACAGGTGTGGAATCGAAGGCAAAGGCCATGGAGGCTTCCGCATCAGACTTCTCAGTAATGGGTACCAGTGCTGTCGAGGCCAATCTGGAGCTATTAAAATCATCCTTGGCTTGTCCTGTCTGACCTTTAGAAGTACCTTTGGGAGGAGAGGCAGAGGTGGAAAGGCATACACATGAAGATTGCTCCAATTGAAAGAAAGAGCATCCACTTTCCAAGCTGTGGGATGAAACCTTTTCGTGCAAAACTTTGGCAGCTGATGGTTTAGTGGAGAAGCGAACAGATCTATGTCTGGAGTTCCCCATGACACTGTCAATTTCTGAAATACATGAGGATCCAATTTCCACTCATGGGGATCCATAATTTGTCTGCTCAACACATCTGCTAAGGAGTTCTGTGCTCCCGGCAGAAACCTTGCCTGAAGATTGAGCTGTAAACTGAGAGCAGTCTCCCACAAAATCATTGCTTGCCTGCATAGAGGATAAGAATGTGTTCCCCCTTGCTTGTTGATGTACCACATGACAGTTGTGTTGTCTGTTAGAATCAACACCTGCCCTGGAAGAAGTAAATCCTTGAAAGCTATTAATGCAAACTGGACTGCTAACATCTCCTTCAGGTTGATATGTAGATGTTGTTGTCTGGCAGGCCACTTGTCTTGTATCCACTTTCCATTTAGATGAGCTCCCCAAGCTTTGTCTGAGGCATCTGTCATTAAAATCTGACTCGCCTCTGGCCGGGTCACAGAGAGTCCCTTGTTTAGGTGACATTCCTGAGCCCACCACAAAAATTCCTTTTGAATGCAAGGTATTATTTGAATGACAGTGTCCAGATCCTGGCAGTGCTGTGTCCATACATTATTGAGATACCATTGCAGCTTCCTCATATGCAGTTTGGCATTGGGAAGCACCAGAATACAAGATGCCATGAACCCTAAGGCTTGAAGGACTGTCCTTGCAGTCAGCCCGGACTGATGAGATAGTTGATGGAAGTAAAGGGAAAGATTCTTTTGTTTGTCCGGGGTCAAAAGGCCATCTGGGATGCTGTATTCAGTCTTACACCCAGAAAGCACATTTCCTGAGAGGGTACTAGACTGGACTTTATTTCGCTCACAGAATACCCCAGGCATCTTAGCACTGCTATCACATATTCCAAATGATGAAGAAGCTCTTCCCTTCCTTGAGCCAGAATCAGGCAATCGTCCAAATAAGGATAGATCTGTATTCCTTTTAGCCTGAAGAAAGCTATCACTGGAGCCAGAACTTTCGTGAACACTCTGGGCGCAGTAGATAAGCCAAAGGGCAATGCAGAGAACTGATAGTGAGAAGTCCCAGCTCAAAACGCAGATACTTCCTGCAACTTAGTCTGATAGGAACATGAAGGTAAGCCTCCTTGAGATCCAAAGTTACCATCCAATGATCTTTGCCCAGCAGAGGTAAAAGCTGTTGTAACGTCAACATTTTGAACTTGGGAATGTCCAGATAAGTGTTGAGGACAGATAAATCCAAAATTGGTCTCCACGTGTTCCCCTTCTTTGGTACTAGGAACAGGCGAGAATAAAATCCTAGGCCCACTTCTGGCATAGGGACCGGCTGTATGGCCCCTAGTTGGAGTAACAGAGAAATTTGCTTGTGAGCCTCTATTCTTTGTTGAGGAGGAACGTCTGGCATGCCTCTGAAAGGAGGCAAGGTATGGAAATAAAACCTGTAACCGTGGTGTATGATATCCAATACCCATCTGTCTTGGGTAATTAAACTCCAATTTTCTTTGAAAAGTGCCAACCTTCCTCCCAAAGGTGCTGCCAGACGAGAAGGCTCTGGCAGCTGAAAAGGTAGGTCATTGGGTCTGTTTACGAAAGGACTGACCCCTGCCCTCACCTGAAGACTGTGCAGGAGAACTCCCTGTTCTAGGCCTGAAAGAGCCCTGAGCTCTGCCCCTACCACGCCTAGATCTACCCCTAGACTGGGAATCATAAGAAGGATACGTCCACCCCTTAGTAGGCCAATTTCTACTAAACTTTGGAGGCTGAACCTGCAAATAATCTTTAACAGTCTGCATAGACTTAGCCTTGTCTTCCATTTTCTTTAAAACTGCCTCAACAGGAGAACCAAACAACACATCAGATTGTAAAGGAGCATCTAAAATCCTTGTTTTAACATGGTCAGATAAATTTTGATCCCTCAGCCAGGCGTGCCTGCGAAGAACTGACCCAGTGGCAGCCACCCTAGACAAGGCCTGTACAGCATCAAAACCACATTGCAAAGAATGCTTACCCACCTGTTCAGAAACATGTACTAAATCGTGTAACTCTTTACAATCAATACCTTCCGCCAGAGCATCAACCTTA
Organism: Protopterus annectens; assembly: GCF_019279795.1. NCBI lineage: Eukaryota > Metazoa > Chordata > Ceratodontiformes > Protopteridae > Protopterus > Protopterus annectens. The sequence goes on from NC_056749.1 coordinate 167,652,456, forward strand.
GACTTCAATTGTGAAAGGAGATAGTTTTGGTATTTCAACATGTGAAACTGGCAATTCAAAGCCCTCATAGCTAGAGTGGAAGAAGTATAAACTTTCTTTCCCCATCTATCCAAGGCCCTGGCCTCTTTATCTGCAGGAACCGGATTCTTGACAACAGAAGCCTTAACACCTTTAGGCCCCTGGCTAACAGTTTCTGGGTCTGCCCTAGGACTCTTAAAAGATACTTATGAGCTTCAGGCACCCTGTAATACCTATCCGGTTTAACAGGAGCAGGAGGCAAAGAATCAGGATTAAGAGAAGCCTCTGTAAAACATCTTCCACTACATCCAAAACAGGAGGTATAGCCAAAGGCCTATGCTGGGGTAAAACAAAATTCCCTAAGCCTTTTCCTGGAATCAGAGAAGTCCTGACCTTCCCACTTAAAATGCTCCCTCATGGAATGAAGAGTTTCTGAAAAGAAAAATCCTCAGGAGGAGAAGCAGAAGGAGTAGAATCATCCACATCAGAATCAGAATAAGGAGAGTACTCCTGCAAGTCTTCAGCCGAAGACTCTGAAACATCCAAGCCTGCTCAAAACTCCCTAGCTCAGGCTCCACCCTAGGTCTCTTATCAGGAGGGGGCAAAGAACCCCTAATCAAAGTAATCAAATCTTCTGCCATTTTAAGCATATGCTTCTTGGGCACAGTTCCTGAAGAACTAGGGGTAACACCAACTGAAGCTAAACCTGGCCTGCCTCTGGGAGAAGCCTTGGAAACAGAAGGAGAGGGCCTAACCACCCTAGGCAGGGAGGGGAGTATAGTAACCTGAGAAGCCCCATCACCCTGACCTGCCTCCTGAGAGGCCACATCCTGCAATAGCAAAGTCTCTCCCTGGGATCCCAAAGAAACCTCCGGTGGAACCACCAGCTCCACCGACACCTCTAAAGAACCGGCGTCTGGTACGGACAGTTCTTCTAGCCTAGGCTTAACTGCTTTGTCCTTGCGCTTCTTCGAAGAAGCGGGCGTCGGAGCATCCGACGGCATTTTATAATTGCACCGCTTCCCGAAGACTAACCTGGCACAATCTAATCTCCTCTTTATAGTGCGCTTATTGAATCTAGCACAAGAGCGACACCCAACAACGTCGTGCTCAGGCCCTAAACAAGGAATACACAAAGTATGATAGTCTCTATGCGGTATCTGTTTCCCACAAGAAATACAATTATTCACTTTTTCTGACATCCGGTAAACCACTGAGGCAAGAAAAACTAAAATATTCTAACGGGTACTTAGCCAACTTTGACTCTGTCTGAAACTCCGAAATCGAAAAATTTCAGAACGCCAACCGGCACTTGCAATACTGCTTCTGCATCGGACCATGCAGCAAAAAAGACTGAGGATATGACGTCGGTCATGCGCATTTGTACCCTGACGTCCTGATGTCAGTCAAATGCGCCTTGACCGACGTCAGCCTTATACTTTGATATTCGGGCCGACCGAGGACAGTGGACTACCCAAGTGTAAGGACTGCAGCAATGTGAGATGAAGAACATCACAAAGAACATCTGAATACCACTGCAAAAAATACTTCTAGGAAAAGCCTATGACCATCAATTAATACTCTTTTACCTATTTAGTCCTATATTGACTCAACTCTTGTTGTATCTTTCACTTATGTACTTATTTCCTTTTGTTGACAACACAGACCCTATGGGGTCTATGCCCCTTCACAGCGGAGGTCAGTGCCATAACTGGTAAGATCGTGTACTCATTGTTGAGTATGGGGTATTTTTAAGTCCTTTTAAAATGCCACCTGAACTGACAGGTGGTGCCTTGCATGCCTAATGCACATTACCCAGTCCACTATTGTCTGGAATGTCATTTTAGTCAAAAAATGTGTTTTCCTTTTGCATACTCCATTGAAACTGTTTCACTAGACTTTTTAGTTTCTGGTTAACTATTTCAGAAACAAGTATGAAAGCACAATCTAACAACTTAGTTTAGAAACAGGCCTAAGACTCGGTATATTTCCTTACGACAGTCCCTGAAACATATTTCATTTAATGTTGTTTCGTTATCTTTCTGTAACATGACTATGCATATGTTACCTGACATCATGTAAAATATTCCAAACAACATCCTAGAAGCTATGTATACAGAACCACATTCTAACTAATCAGCAGTGTATCCCAGAAGGTCAGGCAAGCCCTTCTTCAAAAGACATCACTGTAGAAAAACAGGAACAAATGGAAAGTACCGGTTAACCTAAATGGATGCCAAAAAAGCTTCAACAAAGAGCTGACACACTGCCAGTACAACACAGCATATTTATTACAATCATGTCAGTGTTTTATTAATTGCTAGGATGGTATACAGAATCAACTTGATAGTTACACTGGGCAAAAGTGTATCTGTTACAGTGGGGAAACAGGCAAAGTGGGCTTTATATTTTAACAAAGTATGTGGTTTTGTTGACTTGTGTGAGCAGACATCAAGGGGGGAAATAACACTCAAAATGACACATTAACAAAAAGCAATGAAGACCAGCAGAGCTGAAATTATGTTGCAGATGTAAACAGCTTTCTCTTTCATACCAACATGGTAAATTCTTAGCTCGTCTGGTGCGTCTACAGGTGACTAAAACCTCAACATTAAATATTTGCTTACTCAGCCTTTGTAATACTCCACTTCCCTGAGTATTCTCTTTCACGTTTGCCTGTATTTTTGTCTTACACTTGAAGTTATAATCCTTTATGGCTCCATTTGACTGTTGCTGTGACTTAAACTGATGCTGCATTGATTGCATTATATTAAGCATGTATGCTTTAAGTTGTTACTCATAAAATTGTGTTTTTCTGTCAAATCACTGACAAGTCTTTGAAAATTGAAGTCCGAAAACAATAGCCATTTGAGATTAAGACTTCATACCTTTCAGAAAATTCATGCTAATGCAAAACCTTTTATTCTATCAACTTTCTAAGTTTCGTCCATCCTCGACCCCGGTTTCCCATTTTGCACATGGCGTCGGGGTGTCATTTTAGCAGCAACAATCATTGCGAGCCAAGGTTTATACCACCGGGTGGCTAGCCCTGCTGTGGTAGTTCATCCATACCACTCACTCACACCTTCGGCCAGTTTAGAGCGTCCAATCCACCTAAGAGCAATATTTAAAATTCATCCGTACTTTGGGGCCTTTGTCCCCTCATTATTTATGGCTTTATCCAGATTTCATGCTGTAAGAGGTTGAGAGCTATGAAATGAACACATACACACACCTTACTTTAGTCTTTTGTAGGGAGAAATGACAAACAGCTATCCACTTTCTGTGTGTGTGTGGGGGGGGGGGGGGGGGTGAAGAATAGCTAAATAAAAAAAAAAATATATATATATATATATATATATATATATATATATATATATATATATATATATATATATATATACAAGCTCATTGTTATCTAACTCTGATACTACAGTACATTCCGGAAGTCAGCAGACTGTACTTCTCAGTATCTCTGCTAAAATACAATTTTAATACACTCCTACCCAATAGCTGCTTCGGTAACGTGCAGCACCGCAGTGTACATGATAGCAAGCAACAAAACAAGTCTGCTACTTGCGAATATGAAATGGGGCATGGTAGCTTTTGCGTTTTCCTGATACACTGAAGAAAACAGAAGATTTATTGAATACTCTCTTCAGTTTTATTAATTTGTTAACTAGATACATCAGTAGGCATGAAAGTAAACAGAGCACGAACTAGTCAGGTTACAGGTAACTTGTTCAGTTTTCTTTTTTTGCAAGCACTTCTGCAGACAGCTGTTCCACTGTGGTGACCCCCAACAGAAAAAAGCAGAAAGGAGAAGACAATGACAGCAACATTAGAGTAAACACGTTTCCATGAAGTTTATAAACAATTAGAAACTGATTAGTTTAAAACTATGTAGAAACTTGTGCTGAGCATTTTTCATGACACTATGAATTTTAAGCTGGTGAATATTCCGGTGTAAACCACTTCTACAGTAATTATATTTCCCCGGTTGAAGGCCTAGTGCAGTACAACAGATTTACAACACAGCTAATGCAGCAACAATTTCTGAGTAATCAACAATACTGCTCTGGTTACCAGATACAAGCCTCAAAGATGGATTGCAGAACTCACAGTAATAAATGAGCATTAAGTAAACCTGGGTGAGTAGTCACATTTTAAAATATGTAGGATGCAACCCAGTCTGCACTATAAAATGATCATGCTTCCTCCAACATCCCAAAGACCCGCTGTAGATGAATTAGCATTCCCTCAGTTGCCTGTAGGTAAACATGCAGGGGTGTTGCGTGTGAAAATATCTCCACACACACACACACACACATAGTATTGGTGGCTGCACACATTTTCTGGGTAACAGTGAGAAAAACAAACAAGCAAGCATGTCATTATTTTCAAAAATAAGGCATAAAATACATCTCAGAACATCTAGACCCTCAGAGCACCCAGGCCCTACACACCAGCCCATATACGTGGATTTTGACACAGACATAGGAGGGGCCGCTGTCCTAGACCCACCAACTCAAAAAACAGCCATTCACAGAGATTTGCACAGAAGATCACTATAACTTGTATTGAGGGCTGGTTGGGGACCATGTGGTTATTATTTTTAATTTCCCTCAGAATCGACTTCAAAGATGTGCACAGGTCATTGCAACTTGTGTGGGGCCTGGGGACATATAGATCTTATTCTTTTAACTGTCCTCACAATCTAATATCAAAAGTATGCACAAGTCACTAAAGCTCGCTTAGGGCAATGTACATTCTATGAGCAACAACTTGAAATGCATTACTATAATCATTATTTTTTCACTAATATCACAATCAAACATTAAATATGTATACAGGTGACTATCTTTTTATGATAGGGGTAAGGCGGCATGATGCTTATACATTCCTGACAGCAACAAGTTGCTACTGTAATGTTACTGTTTCTTCTTTCACTTTTGTCCTAGTCTGATATGAGAGAAGTACTCAGGAGGTGGCTGTCTGTTGAGGGTGGGGGTAAGAAGACATGCTGAATGGACGAATAACAGCAACAATGTGAAATGTATGATTGTGGCCATTTGCTCCTGCACTTTCAACCCAATCTAACACATAAGGGGCACACAGAAAGTGACTTATTTTTTGGTGGCAAGTAGGGAGGTAGGCACTCTTCTTTAATATGATTTGTGTATTCTTGCAAGCATGTGTCTTCTGAGTTTGCTTGAAAGTACTGCTTTGTCAGCTCTGAGCATTAGGTATTAGATGCAATGTACTTCTTCTTGAGAAAAAAAATAAGACTGAATTTATATTCTTAATCATGATTTATGTAGAGGCGATAACTAGGCAAAAGGTTAGAAAAAGCTTCAAAATGCACCTTAACACTTCAAAGCATCTAAAGTCCCATGGGTTATGTCAGTTTCTGGGGGTGTAGCAACCCCCCATAACTTCTGGCTTACTTAGATGTTTCCTTCCACAATTATTACAGTGCAGTCTTGGTAAAACCTGGATTGCTGTGGGGAGGATGAAATTAACAGACGTCTGTCATCCTGGTGGCCATATTGTAGTACTTATGCTTGCAAGTACTGTACAATGGCATTTGTGTGAATGGATGTCAATAGTACAGAGGGGTCCTGATTTAACAGTACGGTATGAACAGACCTCTGTGAACTAGCTGTTGTGATGTCATACAGAGGCTTGTCAGACTAGTGAACTGTAAACCAAGTCTGCCAAATGTCATGCAAACTCTTGTCGAAAAGTAGCTCTATAACCTAAAGTCAGTCTACGTCAAGTGCACAAGGCGTGAAGTACTGACAAAAGCCAGCGTTCACTGGGCGTCAGCATACTATGGTTCCACAATGTTGTCATGTGACCTATTCCTTTTACAGAGGGGGAGCTGGGGGATAAGTTTCTGTGTACAGTAGCGCCGTGGTGTGACCCCAAGCCTTTTGCAGGGGTGGGTTGTAACATGGCTCCCGTGCAAAAAAATTGTAAATTCCTGGCTATAACCCAGCTTAAAATTCCTGTTTTCAACTACTATACCAATTTCAAACTTTCTTTATAGCTCATTGACTAATCTTCTTTCCCATACAACTGACAACTTTACTTTACTCTGCACAGTTAAAAATCTTGTGACAAAAGTATTACATCACACTCCATGTTAAAACAACCAATCATAGTAAACTGTTTATGCAACTTACATTTAATAATAATAATACTTTTACACTATTCTGACAGTGGTACAGGTGGATAAAAATTTCACTATAACCATTACCACAGTTTGATTAGTGGCTCTGTGGCTTGATAGCACTGGTAAGGAATGGATGGATGGGGCTATCTTGGGTGGAAGGGCAGGGCAGAGCAAGACGCATAGAACCACAACCCCTTGGAGGAGGGGCAGCAGTGCAGTAGGCATTGTAGAAGTGAGCTAATGCTTCAAGAAGCACCAACTGTGACCTTAGGTAAAACGGAACCCTAGGCAAAGGTCTCCATGGTACCCACCATATTATCTACTGTTCCCACACTACACCGCTAATGTCCCCAAGTACAGGCTACCTTTTGTCTTTTCACATTTTACATTACTCTTCAGTTTTGTCCTGCATCCATTCAACATAATCCAACTGGTTAAGACTGCAATATAACAAGTGAGAAGGAAGTGGATGAATAAAGCCTAGCAGACCCCATCCCCATAAACTGTGGGATTCTAGATGTTCAGATGCACACTCTTTTTTTAAACTTTTTTATCCAGTAACAGCCTGAACAAAATGACAAACAAGGTAAAAAAATTCAGTCTTTTTTTTAAAGAAATGAGCTGTGTCTGAACTTAGTGATTAAAGTTGACATACACTAGTTTCCAATAAACTGAGAAGAGACATTTTTGTGAAGATATACAAATCATACCTGGGAATAATGTTACCCTCTGCATCGCTCTCTGGTGTCACCTTTGGATGAAAGTGAAGGAACACATGTCCACACAGTCATACATTTCAAGTAGCTGCTGCCATACATACACATAGCATCCCACCTTAGCCCTACCACCAAAATACAGCCCCCTCTAAGTATTTCTTTGATGCCAAATTAGGAAGAAACTTAAATAAAAACAGAACACAGTAATATAAGTTAACCAGTTGCTGTCAGATATTACTATATATATATATATATATATATATATATATATATATATATATATATATATATATGGTATCCGTACGGATCCCGGAACAGCAACATCACCGAAACAGATTCGGCCGGGCATACTTGCTCTAAAGTGCTTTTCACCGAAGAAGAGAAAATTCCCTTTTCCCCACTGTAGTGCGACCTCGGAGTGAGAACATTAAAGTGAGGGGGGATGGGGGGGTGCAGGGGGGCAAAAACGTAAATGTAGTGTATTTTTTTAATACACTAACGAAAGCGCTTTTTCGGTGAAAGCACTTTCATTAAAGTGTGTTTGGTGATTGTGGATTCGGACTATTGAATTTTCATTCAATAGTCCTAGATCCATATATATATATATATATATATATATATATATATATATATATATATTTACACACACACACACACACAGCATGCCTCCTTACCCCTACCCCCAAAAGATAGCCATGTGTATATGCAGCTAATGTTTGAATGTAAAGAATGTGAAAAAACACATCACAGTAATGGATTCCAACTTGTTTCTCCTAGACAGTACACTGCCCCTAGGCAAGCTACAGTGACCTTCTCTGCTGTCTTCTGAGGTCTGACTGAGAAAAGTAAAGAAAAATGTATGACTATACTGTGCCCAGCATCTGCACAAGCTACATTGACCTTCTGTGCATTTATCTGAGGTTTGATTATGAAGATAATTAAAATAAACAATGACCACATGACCCCAGCCTCCACACAAGGTATTAAAACCTTCTGTGCACATTTCTGAGTAGGGATGGATTTAGTCTAGGTATATTCCAAGGAAGAGCATCCTACCTAAGCTTGTGTTAAAATCCATTTATACAACTTGGGGTATGGAGTCTACCAGGACCCCAGACGCTCCAAAGGTCTAGGGGTTCTGTGATGCATTTTATACCTTGTTTTTGAAAGATAATAGGCTTGTAGGTGAATACTAGGCTAACTGCCCTGAAGGGCCATTTTAAGCTTCACCAATAACCCTAGGTTAGAATCAAACACTGTACCTTTTGTTTAGGAGGTGAAAAATCTATGATATTTTTTGACACACACGCACACACAGGTACTTTCCCTGACAAGTTGCATCTATCACAAGATACCCTTATTTTGCACATATGCACCCAAATACTGATTCCCCCTGAGAAGCCAAGTCTATTACAAGATGCATAAACATGTATACATACATACATACATATACACACACACACACTGTGTAGTTACCTACGCTTAAGCTGGAGGCATGCCTGCTCACCAATGGCATGTAGCATGTCTTTGGGGTTGCTGGAGGAAAACAGAGCAGCCAGATAATGCCTATACAGAGATAGGAAAGGACAAAAAGACAATACAGAGAAGGAGCTACTATCAAGAACTCAACCAGAGAGCTAAACACTATGTGATGGCAATGCTGCTCACTGCACTACAGTGGTAATGATAAGCTTTCACGCACACATGTCCAAACTAACAAAAAGAGAGAAAGAAATTTATAATGTTTGACTGTGATGGAAACCAACAGAAGTTATAGCCAAATTAATAATTTTAAATATACTGCAACACACACACACACACACACATATATATATATATATATATATATGTGTGTGTGTGTGTGTGTATATACATATATATATATATATATACACACACACACACACACATGCGCGCACACACAAGAATAATTTTGCAATGATTACAGCATATATACTGCATTGTTAGACACTGCTCCTGCCATGCCAAATCAATGATTGTTTCACAGTAACCATTCAGCAGCAGGGGTAAGGTGCTTCTAACTACAGACAACATCTCTATCCACCAATTACAGACACTGACTGTGTACACCTCAGCTGTCTGACTGTGTTAAAAAGGCCACAGTAATATTTCAATGAATACATGAATGCAGATAGGTTGTCCTGGACTGATAACCAACTGTGACTGTTTTAAAGTGTCAGAAGTGCGACTTGCTACATTACATCTGCTGTACATATGTACACCCTATGGTAAGAACCTTGTAACACCATGCATACCTAATGTAACATGGTAATACATTGTGCAAATATCCCAGGAAATGTGAATAGTCAGCAAAATGTTATTAAAAAGGCAGGCAGTCAACATTGGCAGACATATCCACCCTCCTAACGAAGAGGAATTGTAAAGTCAGTGCTGGAGACTTTTAGTGGACCCTAACCAGAGGAACCTGAGGAAGTATCAAAAATAACTGGAAGTCCGATGGATTTACTCGGGGGGTACAAAGACCCTACTTGTGAATATAGATGCAGTTTATAAGGCAATCTTATTTGAGATGCAACAGCAAGTCTGTACTCTACAAGGACTGTTTTGTTCCTTTGGGAAACTTTAAAACTGGAATGGAAATCATAGGCCTAAACAGTAAGATGACCAGAAATATGTTAAGCAAGCAATATTGCCCAACAGGGTGTGTGTTAATTTGTAATTAATGCCTGCCCAGGGGTGTTGTGAGGCCCAACACTGCAGGCGGAGGGGCTCTACACCCCTGGAAGGCATTAATTACGCATTATACAATGACCCCCCATTAATATTCCAAAACATAGACGCTGATTGTAAGTCAGAGTTATAGTAATGGAATAAGGTCTGGTTGCCCAGACTTTTTCCATTAGTATAACTTTTTTTTACAGCAACGGAGAACGCAAGATCTCTGTTGCTTTTTACACACTGTCTTGCTATGTTAAACGAGTTTAACATAGTGAGACAGCTTTAAAAAAAGTAACATAGATCTTCCTATCTCTGTTGCTTTTTTTAAAGGTGTCTCACTATGTTAAATGGGTTTAACATGGCGAGACAGCTTTAAAAAAACAATGGAGATTCTCTGTTGCTTTTTTTAAAGCTGTCTCGCAATGTTAAACTTTGCTTTCTCCGTTGCTTCCACCCACAGCTCTGATGTACTGCGTAAGCATACGCATGCGCAGTACATCAGAACTTCCGCAGAATACCAGACAGCTGCAGAAGGGCAGCAAGGAGGCATTATACAATGCCATTATTTAAGAAAAGTATTCGGGCTTCGCCCTCATGACCAAACCACACCAACCGTGGGTAAATCCAGCATTACCCATACCCGGGCGTGGGTTATTGCTATATTAACACACACCCTGTACGGTATTACTGCACTTAGAGATGGGCTCTCTGTAAAATTGTTGTTTTACTTACTTATGTATTTTTTTAAGTTCTAGTTTATTTTTTTAATATATTTTTGATGCAAAATAGTTCCTCCGCCTAATGTTTCATACTTGCTATAGTATATGTTAATGGTGTTGGAGAAAGCATTTTACAACCAAAATATACTAAAAAAATAAAAACAGTACTCAAAAAATACATAAGTAAAACAACAATTTTACAGAGAGCCCATTCTCTAAGGGCTGGCAGAGATTATTCTTTCTTCACTCTCTCTCTGTCACACATGCTACCAGAGGATTGTTTGTTCACTTTGGCACTTTATTCTCTCTCTTAAACACACACACACACAGTCTCTCTGCTTTCATGCACATATTCACTCACACATGCAGACAGAAACACACACACTTGATCGATCGCTCTCTCTCTCTCTCTTACTCGCATACACTCTCACACACATGCTTTTATTTTTTTGTTCTTTATTTTACACTCGTTAAACAGCAAAAGTGCTGCTTAGCGAGTGTAAAATAATGGCTCGCTCTTACTTTCACTGACATGCATGCAAAAACACACACACACACCTTTCCTTTTTCATTTGTCTTCTTTTTTTGCCATTTTACACTCGCTAAACAGAAGAAACCCTGCTTAGCGAGTGTAAAATAATGGCGGCCATTTTATTTTCTGAGTCCGAGCTCCACGGCAACTTGATATGCTGCCGTGAAGCAGCAGACTTGTTTTTCTGCAGGCATTACTTGTACATTAATACCCTGCTTGGAGAATGTTTGTTCTCTAAGCAAAAGTGTGCTAGTATTCTGTTTAAGCTGAAAGTGAACTTCAATTTTACATTTCACAATTAACTACACTTAAACTGAAGAAAAAATGTCTCCGTTTTTTTTTTTAACCGCTTCATAGCAGATATGAATTAATAAACACGCTGCGAAATGGACAGATAAAATGCTTTTATGAAACAAGTCAAACTGATTGGGACAAACATCATTACACTTTTTCAGTGTATTAAAAAGAAAACTAACAGCATTATTCTAGAATGTAGACTGCTAATGGAATACATTACAAGACCGTGTTCTACACCAGATCTTTAAATTTACTACACTAACCTTATTTAATGTTACTAGGTTCATAGGTTATTACTAGGCTAACAACCACTAGGACCCTTACCATTTCAGTCAGGAATATCATGGGTGTCTATATGGGAGGCATGTTAGTTTGGAAGTAACTGAGGATTAGTAGGGGGCTGTTATGATAATACTTTTCTTATTGACAGCCTCTGTCCATAAGGGGACAATGGACCAGACTGAGGGTAACATTACAATTTCCCATTCAATTGTCAAGGTTTACTTTGAATAGGGTCAGGAATGAACTCTGTTTTACATGGATGGGGAGGCTATTCCACAGTGTGAGGATCCTTTGGGACACACATCTCTCTCAGCACACACTATGTCACAAGCAAAGTTCAGATCCCTAAATCTAGTTTTTCTGGTGCTACTTGTTTTGAACATGTGCAACAGATTTATCAGGGCTGGGTCTGAGGAAAAGGCAAAGATCCCCTCTCAGCAGCCTGTAGGAGACTCAAAACAGAGATAGAGTCTTTGGATGATCAGTGTAGGACAGGGTATTCATGCCTTAAATACTCCTGGTAAGAAACCTTTGTGCACATTCCAACTGTGTCTAGTTACATACATACCCAAAGGGGGCATTGTATTCAATGATGGGTCTGATAAGGGCCATGTAGAATGGGAATAGAGTGGTACTATAACTTTCTTGGACTTGTATGCCATACCCTTACCTATAAGTTGGGCAACATAGAATAATTTTCTTATTATCTTAGCTACATGTTGGAGAAAGGCCAGATTGCTATCTACATATATTCATAGATACCTTACTACTAGGTCGATGCTTAGGTGAGTTTTATCAATGGAGTAATTAACTTGGGTTGACAGTTTCCCAAAAGGCATTATAAAGCAGTGCAGTACTGATTTTGTTGGGCCTGCATACCACATGAACTATCAACAAAATTTGATGTAAAGCCTAGAAACAGTATGACGCCGAGAAATGCTGTTAAGAAGGAAACCATCAACGTGGGAATGGTTTACAATCAACAGACCCATGGAGTATCACATCTGTTGTGAGCAAAGATCTCTTTAATATGCCCATTGTGGATGTATCTGAGGCATTGGAGAAGAGGAGCAACCTTTTCCGACACAAAGCTCAGTATAAGAAGACAGAGTATATGGTCCAAGGAAGGACTTGGAAGTGCTGACCGAGTGTGCAGACATGGCAATTGAGGTTCATTGCAGATAAATGCAAAGCAGTGCATCAGAGTGACAGCAATCCCACTGTAAAGTATCACTGGAGGGCTCAAAATGATGGCAGCACAGCAGGAAGAGAGACTGGGGTAATGAAGAACACTTGAAATGGACTTCGAGGCGCAATGAGAAGGCAGTAGTGGCAACAAACTGAATCTGTGCACACTCCAGAAGCAAGGAAGTAACGTTCCCACTCTAGCAGGCCATCCTGAATACAGTGTTCTGATCTCATGGACATAAAAGGACACCTGCCATCAAACTGCTAGAAAATATCCAGATGAAAGCCATCAGAAAGGTGCGTGGATCGGAGGAAAGGCTATGACCAAAAAGTAGGGGAATTGAGGTTCCTCTGATTTGTCTGTGTCTTTCAGCTTTTCCTGGTTAGGGGTCGCCACAGCAGAACTCTGGTCCGCTAATGCTTGGCAGTTGATTTTTACGTACCGGCTTGCCAGGCCTGACGCACAACCTTCAACGAAGGTACGCCCATTCACGCATGTCTCCACACACAAGACGCTCTAGCTGAGAATCGAACCGGACAGCGTTTTACTGTGAGGCAATAACGCTACCGCAGCACCACCACCGCGGGTATTGAGGTTCCTCTGATAACAGATCAAAAGAAATAGGAAGGGCATGACACAAGTAAATGTAACACCAATTCAGGGAAATCTGAAGCGGTCATCCTAAGGATAGAGGGAAGTAAAGGGGCCACAAGAAAAGTACAGTTTTGTACCTGCCATAAATGTAGACGTCCAATAGATATGCAACTGCAGTCCTGACATATGGGTTGTCCTGCCTCAGGCAGCCCTTCGGTCGGCCGGATTCCAAAGTCTGGGTCCAGCGTCAGCTGATGTCGCCTCTTCCCCGACGTCAGAGCGGCTGGGGTATAAAAGCATCCGCCGACGCCATCTTCTTCAGTGTTTCTTGCCCCAGATGCCAGGTGCCCTCCAAGGAAGGCTAAATTTAGAGAATGGATAAAATTCCAGACATGCACAACAGTAATAAACAGATACACCATAAATACTATCCCCAGCTAATATGAAAAAGGGGGGAGTGGACCCAAGAAGATAATTACAGAGGGGTAGGAGGGAGGGAAAACCTGACTGCAGTTGCATATCTATCGGACATCTACATTTATGGTAGGTACAAAACTGTACTATGTCCTTCAAGAATGCAACTGCAGTCCTGACATATGGGTTGAATACCATAGCCAAGCTGGGGGTGGTAGGATCTAAGATAATGATGGTGTAGCTAAAATGCCCTGCAGGACGGCAGAAGCAAAGCCTGCTTGGGATCTGGAATATAAAGGCAGGTTGTAATGCTTAGAAAATGTATGCATGGAGCTCCATGTAGCAGCTTCTAGAATGTCCTTTGTAGCCACCCCTCTTAAAAAGGCTGTGGAGGTGGCTGTAGCTCTGGTGGAGTGTGGCCTGATATTGGCTGGCACACCTTTTCCATGGAAAGAGTAGCAGAATCTGATGCAGTTTCCAATCCATTTTGAAATTGTTTGTTTGGAAATTGCCTTCCCTTGTACTCCAGGAGCGTAAGCTACAAATAGTTGGTCAGAGTTTCTGTTGGCCTTTGTTCTATCCAAGTAGTAGCGCAATTGTCTGTGTATGTCCAAAGTGTGCAGAAGTTTTTCTCCTTTATTTTGAGGATTGGGAAAGAAGGTAGGCAGGTGAATTGCTTGGTTTAGAGAAACCCTGGATATCACTTTTGGCATGAATGAAGGATTGGTTCTTAAAGAGAGACTGTCCTGATGAAAAATGAGAAATGGAGGTACTGCCATGAGGGCCTGTATCTCAGAGACTTTTCTTGCTGAAGTAATTGCCAACAGGAAAACTGTTTTCCAGGAGAGAAATTGCAATTCTGAAGATGCTGCTGGCTCAAAAGGAGGAAGAGTTAGTTTTTCCAAGACGAAATTGAGGTCCCATGCAGGCACTGGTGGTTTTCTTGGAGGTTTGATATTCTTTATCCCCCTTAGAAACTGTCTTAGCAAAGGATGTGAAAACACAGGTGGATCACAGTTGTATTTTGCTGAAATTGCTGAAGCGTGTATTTTTATGGAAGAATATGAAAGGCCATTGTGAAACATTTCCGTCAAGTATTCTAGAATCTGAGGGATGTTCATTACTGATGCATCCTGACCCTTGTTGGCATTCCAGATATTGAACCTCTTCCATTTGGCTCAGTAAGTTTTTCTGGTAGAAGGCCTGCGCGCTTCCAGTAGGATCTCTTGAACTTTTTTGGAGAGAGAAATATGGGGAGAAGTCATGTAACCCTCCAAGCTGTCAGTTGCAATGTTTGCAGGTTTGGATGAACAGTCCTGTAATTGTGCTGAGTTATAAGCAGAGGCCATAGAGGCAGAGGCCATGGTTTGGTGCGAGTCATGCTCCTTAGTAATGGGTACCAGTGTTGTCGTGGCCAGTCTGGAGCTATCAAAATGCCTTTCGGTTGTTCTGCTTTGATCTTCAGTAACACCTTGGTCATTAATGGTAGAGGCGGGAATGCATAGATTGTTAGAGAATTCCAACTGAAGGAGAGAGCACCTATTCTCCAAGCTTGAGGATGGTGTGTCCTTGAGCAGAACTTTTTCAGATGATGATTGTGGTGTGAGGCAAAGAGGTCTATGTCCGGCCTTCCCCATGCATGAGTTATTTGTGGAAAAATGACTGGATGCAACATCCATTCGTGGGGGTCCATAATGTTTCTGCTTAGACTGTCCGCCAGAATATTGTCCTTGCCTGGAACAAACTGGGATTGCAACTGTATGTTCGGTTTCAGGGACTTTTCCCAAAGAGTCATTGTTAGTCTGCAAAGGGGGTAAGAATGAGTGCCTCCCTGCTTGTTTATGTACCACATAACAGTGGCGTTGTCTGTCTTTATTAGCAGATGGCCTTGTTGAAGAAATTTTCCGAAGGCCTCGATTGCATGAATCACTGCCAACATCTCTTTTTGATTTATGTGCAGATGCATTTCCCGTGGTGCCCATTGCCCTTGAATGCATCTGCCCTTCATGTGCGCCCCCCATCCATGATCTGAGGCATCTGTTGTAATGGTTTGGCTTGCTTGAGGTTTGTTGAAGGGCATGCCCTTGTTTAGCTGGCTTGATTGTGCCAACCACAAAAATTCCTTTTGTAGACATGGAATGAGTGGAATAATTGCTTCTAAGTTGTGGCTGTGTTGAGACCATAGACTTTTTAGGTACCATTGTAATTTTCTCATGTGTAGTCTTGCCAGAGGGATCAGGAGAATGCAAGATGCCATGAAACCCAGGGCCTGCAGGATTTTCCTTGCAGTCATCTGGGTGTGCTTTGCTAGGCTTTTGAAGTAATCTGGTAATTGTTCTTGTTTTTCTTCTGTGAAGAAAGCCATTTGTGAGTTTGTGTCCAGTTTGGCTCCTAGAAAAATTATTTGTTGGGATGGCAGTAGTCTTGATTTTTGAATGTTGACTGTGTATCCCAAAGCCTGTAGTAAGTGAATGACATAGTCCAAGTTTCTTATCAACGCTTGCTGGCTGTCCGCTTGTATAAGGCAGTCATCCAGATAAGGGTATATTTGTATCCCCTGACGTCTGCAATGTGCAATTACTGATGCCAGGCATTTCGTGAATACTCTGGGCGCAGTAGATAAGCCAAAAGGCAATGCTGAGAATAGATAATGCTCTGACCCTGCAAGAAATCTGAGGTATCTTCTGCAGCTGTGTCTGATTGGGACATGCAGGTATGCCTCCTTGAGGTCCAGAGTAACCAGCCAAGACCCCTTGCCCAGCATGGGAAGAAGTTGCTGTAACATCAGCATTTTGAATTTTGGCACAATGAGAAAAGTGTTTAGAGCGGACAAGTCTAGTATAGGTCTCCATTGCTTTTCTTTTCTTGGAACAAGGAACAGTCTTGAGTAGAATCCCTGGCCTTGTTCCTGAGGAGGAACCTTTTCTATTGCTTTGATTTGTAGCAGCTTTGAAACTTGTATGAGTGCCTCTACCCTTTGATTGTGTGGTAGATTTGGCATGCCTTGTCTTGTTGGTAAGGTATGAAAGTGGAACCTGTAACCTTTGTCTATTATGTTCAAAATCCATCCGTCCTTTGTAAAAATGTGCCAATTTTTTGAAAATAAGGATAACTTTCCACCTAAAGGAGCTTCTCTTTGAGCCTTGGTCAGCGGTGTCAAAGACAAGTCATTGTGATTGCCCCTGTGGAGCAGTGGGAGTCCCTGCGCCACTTCTCTGATTAGTTGGTTGCCATTGGCGGCCCCTGTAGGAGCCTCGGTATTGCCCTCTACCTCGAGCACGCCTGCTTTTTCCCCTTTGAAACTTGTCAGTGTCTGGAAAGGACCAATTTTTCGAAGGCCAATTCCTGCTGAACCTTGGTGGCTAGACCTGGAGGAAATCTTTGACTGTTTGTACTGATTTAGCCTTTTCCTCAATTGATTTCAACACACCCTGCACATTAGCACCAAATAGCTTGTCTTCTTCCAGAGGTGCATCTAAAAGCTTTACTTTAACATAGTCTGGCAATGACTGTTCTTTCAACCAAGCATGTCTACGTATGATGGCCCCTGTCATAGCTGCCCTACATGAAGCTTCCAATGCATCATAACCACACTGAAGAAAATGATTGCTAACCTGCTGAGTATTATGAACCAAATCCTGCAAAGCCTTTCTATCTAAAGGCTCAGGAGAGGCTAACTTTTTCTGCAAATCATGCATCAGAAAATCCTGATACTGAAACATATGAAAAAGACAGTTAAGAGCCCTCATGGCAAGGGTGGTAGAGGTATAAACTTTCTTACCCCACCTCTCCAGGGACCTAACTTCCCTGTCTGCGGGCAAAGGATTCTTGGTCATGGAAGTGGCCACTCCTTTGGGCCCCTGAGAAATAGTTTCTAGGTCAACAGAGTGGGCCTTCAAGAGATGCTTACGAGTTTCAGGAACCCTGTAATATCTGTCAGGCTTGACAGGAGCAGGAGGGAGAGAATCAGAAGTACTGGAGTCTGAGTACACATCATCCAATACATCTAACACTGGGGGAATAGCTAAAGGCCTGTGCTGGGGTAACTTAAGGAAGGTCCGAAGCCTTTTCCTGGAGTCCGAGAAGTCATGGCCCTGCCACTGAAAATGCTCTCTCATGAAGTGTAGAACTTCCCCGAAAGAAATATCCTCAGGAGGAGAGGCAGAGGGAATGGATTCATCTGCATCAGAATCCTCGTAGGCCGGGAAGGGTTCTTCCTGGGAATCTGAAAGGCCTGACTCACCAGAGGCTTCATCTGAAGAAAGGGTATCTGTCTGCTCAACCTTAGGCCTTTTGTCTGAAGGCGGCTGAGAACCTCTGTCTGGATGAGCCTGAGAGCCCCTGATTAAAGAAATTAGATCTGCAGCTAAAGTCATGATCTGTTTATCCGAAGTGGGAGTCTGAGAAAAAGATTTAGGAGGGTGAGACTTAGCCTGGCTGGCAGCCTTAGCACGTGTGTAGGCCTTGATGGACATAGACACAGGAGGCCTAGCTGCCCCACGTGCTGGAGTCACTTTGTCCACCGGTATGGTGTCAGGCAAATCTTGGGCTTCGGTTTCAGGAGGAAAAACAACAACCGGCACCGGGGAAGCCTCCGGGACCAAAGTGTGCGATAAAGCGGTGTCGTCGGCCTGGAGTGGTTGAATTATCGCCTCCGAAGAGACCAATGCACTCGCGGTAGGCTTAGGAGTGGTGTCGGTGGAAGTCGTGGGCCGCAAAGGTCGGTCCTGGTCCTTCCGTTTTTTGGAAACGTGCGCTGTCGGAAGTTCCGGCGGCATGATATAGGAGTAATTTTCCCCAAAAAAGTCTACAGCAAATTCTGCCCGGCGCCTAAGAGTGCGCTTGTTGAAGCAAGCACAGGCAGCACAGGCAGAGACATCGTGGTCTGGGCCGAGGCAGGGAAGGCAGTAAGAATGGAAGTCCTTATGAGGTATTTGTTTACCACAAGACAAACAATTATTAACTTTTTCAGTTTTGTCTGACATCGGCTGAGGCAAGAAAAGGTTCCCCAACGGGGTACTTAGCTTTTTGATGACTTCGGTATCTGAAAACACAGGAGCTGGCCGACCGGCACTTGCGAACTGCTTCTGCTTCGGGCACCGCGCTGCAAGAAAGACTGAAGAAGATGGTGTCGGCGGATGCTTTTATACCCCAGCCGCTCTGACGTCGAGGAAGAGGCGACATCAGCCGACGCCGGACCCAAACTTTGGAATCCGGCTGACCGAAGGGCTGCCTGAGGCAGAACAGTAGTAGAAAGAGAAACCACACTGAGGTAGGTGTTCAAGAGGATGAACAGGTGGAGAAAGGGTGAAGTGGGGGGGGGGGGGGGGATTGAAGGGAGACAGAAAATTTACTTAAACTTAAAAGGCAGACTTCTTCCGTCAAAAATGTTATATAATATAATGTAATCAGAATTATAACCACCGTTAACAGTTTTAGGAATACACCCACATATTACACAAGTTTTATTATATTTACTGAACATCAATTATCCTAATGTCATGATGATGACATGTATAGGCTTCTGTTAGTCAGTCCCAGCATTGTATATGCATTTAAGTGAGTAAACAATGCAAAAAGAAATGAAAATATTAAAATTATACACTCCATTTAAGTACTGTTACTTTAACAACTATATTTAAACAGCAAAATTATTTACACTTATGTCTGAGAAAAGGGTCTGGAGCCAACATTTAGCTGAAAATTCAGCGATAGATTTGGAAAGCAGCTATCATTGGAGCCCACCCAAAGATAAGGAACACAGATAATGACTTCAACAGCAACTCTAGATTTGACCTCGACTTGCAAATTCACTCTCATAGCAACCACACAGCCCCCACACTGGAGCTACTGTCATTTCCTTTCAGTTAAACCACACTGAGCTTTAAAGGCTGTGTCTCAATGCTCATCATCATTAGGAAGACTAAAATTAGACTAGATGACAAACAGCTCAAAATATTTAATGCTGTTTGCATTACGTTTAAACTTTCGTTTCCACATAGTTATACATAGTCCTTAATAAACAAGTTTGTTTTTACATCAATTTACATGCTTACCCATACAAATATCTGTTTAGCACATCACATATTACAGCATGCACTGATGGAAACATTTAGAGACGTTTTGCATTGTATTCTTAAATTCCAACTTTATCACCCCCTTCTGGTGTCAAATGGTCAATCTAAGAAGCAACCTCACACTACTTCTAAGCATAAATGCAGAAACTATCAGGATTTCCTGTCTGTTCTGCAGGTTATGTTTAGTGTGACTTGATGTCAGTAAATAGTACAGAATTTGCATACATATAAGTCAAGGGAAGACTATCCCTGCCTCATTCTGTTTCTTCATAAATACATACATGTCTATGTCACATGCACAGCCAGAAGTAAAACAAACCTCTGAGATGAAGGGCAGCCCACAAGATGTATTTGCTGTTTTAACAGTATTTTACCAGGAATTTTTCAGCACTAACTACCACACGAGAACTATCAGATTGATGAAGAAGGTTCTGTGCATTCTGGGTGAAGAATAGCAACCAGAAAAAATGGGTTAGGAGGCTCCTGCAAATTATGGGGCATGTGACTGTGAAGTAAGTATATCTTGACAGAGTTGTATGCACTCAACAATGACAAAAAAATATGGCTGAAGGCCAGCTCCATGGCACAGAGGAATAAAGCCCTACATCTTGGGCAACCCAAGTTTGGCTAGTGGCTCAGGTACCTGCAGGAGTTGGCCGGGGAGGATGGGAGCGAGCGGTGGCTGCTGGTTCACCCATTCCCAGGAGGGACGCATCTCGGGCTTACCACATGGGATGGTGTTTAGCGGAAACACTAGGTATTTACTCCATGATGCCCAAGCTCGAACTACCATAGTAAACTCACACTAAGTAGTCAAGCAGAAACTAGCATGCAGAGGCACACTTCCTCTTGGGAAGTAAAGATCACATGCTTGAAAGGCCCACAGAGGTGGGTGTAAGGTACTACCTGTGGAGATCATCAGTCTTTCCTCAACAACGAGCTTAATAGCCCACTCCCTACCACTTAACTCTTGCCTCAAGGATCAGAAGGCTTACAGAGATTTCTGAGTAGGAAAGAAGGCCCTAAAGGGTTCTTCTCTAGTCCACAAACTCTCGCCTCCCGTTCTGCTGGAACAAAAGAGACAAATGGGTGAAGGTACATGAGGCATCAGACAAGGTTATGGGAGGGAGGGAAGGAAAAAAAAAAGTGTGGCCCAAAAGAAAGGCACAGTCTGAGGCAGAAGCTAGTTGGCCTGAAATGCTTGCACAGGTTCAGTCTTTGGAGATTTTGAAAAACTGTCACCATTGGTTGATTCAAGAGTCACAAGAGTAACAGAGCCACTTATCCAGCTATAAATTACACAGCAAATCGATATGTTGCAAAGCTATTTTCCACAAAATGAATGAAAGATATACCACACAGCATGTGTTGACTCACTATGTTCCTGATCTATGAGAAAAGCATTATAGTCTATGGGGCATATCTCTGTTCTCCATTCTTAGAGATACTAACAAGTGACAGCAGCTTGCTGCCTATAGTACACAATTATACCACTCTCAGTGGGTACCTGATTGTTATCAACAGCTTCAGCCCACACCTCGACACCTTCACAACCCATGGTTTTCATGGTGACGATCTGATCTTAAAAGTACAGTTCCTTTTTTCCAGAATTTCTTAAAAAAATTCTTTGTCCTCTTAAAAATGACAGTGGCATATTGTCTAAGTTTTGTTTTAAATCTGATACGAAAGCTAAATTCCAGTGTCATTTTATAATTGATTTAATCCTTTCAGCATTCTTGGAATACGGTAGAATCCAAAACTAAGTGTAATGTAAAGGTTGACTTTGAGGTTTCTCATTTGCTATCACAACATTCCCACTCAAAATGGGTGGACATTTTTTATTTTTGCGAGCTTCCTTAACCTTTCTTGCTATTTTTTCCAAATAAATCTGGGGGAAATGACATCTTTCTTTAAACATATGTAATAATCTCCCACACTTCCTCATTATATATCTCATCCTTGGTAATTACATGTTATAAACAAACAAATTGCCCCTTTCATAATATTTACTTTCTGAAAAGCAGGATGACAACTCTGAAAATGCAAATAAGAATTAAAGAATGTTTCTTTTCTATATATATTTGATGTAAACCTTTGTTCCATTGGATGTTTAGAAATTAATATATCCAAATAATTAGTCTTATTCCTATCACAAGTAAAAGTGAATTACAAAAAGCTGGTAGTTTTAGAAATACATTCAACCAAGTCCAACATTTCTCTCTTGTCTTTCCAGAGAATAAAAATGTCATCCAAAAACCTGAAGTAGCAATAAATATGTTTGTTAAAATCACACTTAAGCACATCTTTATGATCCCGCAAGGGGCGTAAGCTGAACCCATCACTACCCATGTAAATTGACGTTTTTTTTACCCTGTGTATTTTCCAAAGTCATGTACTGCGGTGGTGGTGCTGCGGTAGCATTGTCACCTTACAGTTAGATGTTGCCCGTTCGATTCTCAGTTAGAGCGCCTTCTGTGTGGCGACATGCGTGAATGGGTATTCCTTTGCTGAAGGTTGTGCGTTAGGCCCGGCAAGCCAGTACGTAAAAATCTACTGCCAATCATTAGCGGACCGGAGTTCCACTGTGGCAACCCCTAACCGGGAAAAGCCGAAAGACACAAACAATTTTCCAAAGTCATGTGATTAGTGAGATTCAGAAACATGATTTGCGCTTATCACAAGCAGACTTATACTATTACGAATCACGTGTGCACTGATGAATGTAGTGCACAACTGCATACCAAGTGCACCACTGTTTGTTTTTGTCATACATGTATTTGAAAGGTACTCTGGTTCAATCTGCCTTTACTGAAGCTTCTAAGACTCTTCAGTCTAGCTATGCCTTTTTTTCTGCTAGACATTGACATACTCTGCCGGCGTGTCAACCCCCCCCCCCCCAAACAAAAGAGAAACAATTCTTTACATATTCACTTATTTAAAAAAAAAATACAGTCCAGTCATGTGTGCTGCTATGTATTATAAAAGTAAAAGAAAAAACATTGACTTACAGTGCACAAAACGATATGTGCACTGATAATTGGGGTTAACATAATGCACCAAAAAAGTACTCTACTTTTAATAGTAATCTTGAATTTAACTGAAAAAATATGGAACATATTGCATTTGATTTGATTAACATCAATTAATTACTTTTTTGTTGCTGAGTTTTAATAAATAAGTGCAAGGTTACATACTTCTTGTATTTTTGTTCAGTTTCTTTGGTAACTTGGGTGTTGGTGAACGCTGGTGTGTCACCCAAAATGTCGTGGTGTGTCGCCTTTGACACGCATGTCATAGGTTCGCCATCACTGGTATACATACTGTACAAAAAAACATTATGACACAACTAAAAAGTGAAGCAGAAAAAAAAGATGCCTTACTGCATTGTAAAATCCAGTGAGCCACATACGATTATAGAAATGCATGTACTTCTACATATGTGCACAATCAAAGACCCTTGATGGCTTTAAGTTTCAGCATAGTTTACTCAACTATGAAGTACCTGTGGACCCTTGGCAGGGAACCATACCATTCAATGGAACTCTAGAGTGGTGCCATAAGTCTAAAGAGGAGAGACACTGAAGTTCCATTAATGGGGCCAGGAAAGAGCCAGGCAATTTATGGGCTAGTTACCCCACTTTCACTCAAGAGTGTTGGAAAGAATTCTTCAAGTTAGGCTAGCCAAATGTATGGACACCAGTGGTCTAGCATGTGGAAAACAGCATGTCTTCACATAGGAAATCTTAGCAATCCAATATGATATAATTTTATGGACTACAGTCAAAACCACCAAAGGGGATTGAAAGCACTTTGCTTCTTTAAGGGCTGACTGCTTAATACTGCTTGTCAGGTATAGCCAAATGAATGGAACTTTTGCTTTCTATTGGGGGGGGGTAGGGGCTTTGCTCTTAACACCTCCCATGTAGGGTAAAAATGAATCATGTGCATACTTCTCTCAGTAGTACAACTAATTCCAAGGTCACTGAACTTTGGGACAAGTTATAATAACAAAAATATTGAAAGTTCTACTCTTTGTCAGCTAATCCCCACCAAATGGTCTGTAAGGAACTGGTCCTTGAATGAACATATTATCAGGGCAAACTTTTAAGTAGACAAGCCATATCTAGACTTCAATAAGATTTTTAACACAGTGCAATGGAAATTGGAGCACACGTGTGAGACCAAATATAGAAAGATGGAACGAAAAAGTACAGTTTTGTACCTACCATAAATGTAGATGTTCGAGTGTATACCCTGCTGCAGTCATCACACTTGGGTTATCCTGTCGTCAGGTGGTCCCGCAGTCGGCCCGAATTCCAAAGTCTTGGTCCGGCGTCGGTTGCTGTCGCTTCTTCCCTGACGTCAGTGCGCCAGGGGTATACGAGAAGCGGTTGGGAGTGTGGCTTAATGGTTAAGGTGTTTGCCTTACAAACACAAGGTGCAGGGTTTGAGTCTCTCAAGGGATAATTGGCTAGGCTTAAAATGGCTCACAAGGGCAGTTAGCCTAGTACCAACCTATGAACCTATCCGACGCCATTTTTTCAGTTTTTCTTGCCCCAGATGTCAGGTGCCCCCCCCCCCCCCCCAAAAAAAAGGTGGTCAGTAGATAGTACCAATAATAAAAAAGTGTAGTATAAACAAAAAATCCCTCCAGCTATAAGCAAATACACCACTAAGGTTGTGACAGATTTTAAGGTATGGAAAGGTCTTAGTTAGGTCAGAGGGGATGGAGGGAGGGAGGGTAACCTGGACTGCAGCAGGGTATACACTCTAACATCTACATTTATGGTAGGTACAAAACTGTACTATGTTCATCGTGTTACCCTGCTGCAGTCATCACACTTGGGTAGAATCCCAAAGCTAAGGATGGGAGGTGGAGTCAAACAGGGTTAGAGGAGGCTAGAAGGCCCTGCAAAACTGCAGTGGCAAAGCCAGCTGTAGTTTTAGAGTAAAGTGGTAAGTGGTAATGTTTGGTGAAGGTGTGCACTGAACTCCAAGTTGCAGCTTCCAGAATATCCTTGGTTGGCACCCCCCTGAGGAAGGCTGTAGATGTAGCTGCTGCCCTGGTAGAGTGGGGCCTTATGCTAGCAGGAAAGTACAGTTTTGTACCTACCATAAATGTAGATGTCCGATAGGAATGCATCTGCAGTCATTACAAATGGGTTGTCCTGTCGTCAGGCAGCCCTTCGGTCGGCCGGATTCCAAAGTCTGGGTCTGGCCTCTGCTGGTGTCGCACTTCACCCGACGTCATAGCTGCAGTTATTCGGGTATAAAGGCATCAGCCAACGCCATTTTCCTCAGTGTTTCTTGCCCCAGATGCCAGGTGCCCTCTTGGAAGGCTAAATTTGGATAAATGCCAATGATTCCAAATAGTGGAGAGCAAACACAAAAAATAAGCATGTATGTACATATATACAAACAAATACACCATAATAGATCCCCCCAAGCTAGCAGAAGGCTGGCAAATACCCTAGGAGTACCTCAGAGGGGAAGGTGGGTGGGTAATCCTGACTGCAGATGCATTCCTATCGGACATCTACATTTATGGTAGGTAAAAAACTGTACTATGTCCTTCAAGGATGCATCTGCAGTCATTACAAATGGGTAGAATACCATAGCTAAACAAGGGGAGGAGGAAAGAGTAGAGATTATGGTGTAGCTAGGATCCCTTGCAAAACAGCAGTGGCAAAACCTGCTCGGGATCTAGAATATAAAGGTAAACTGTAATGCTTGGCAAATGTATGCACGGAGGTCCAAGTAGCAGCCTCTATAATGTCCTTGGTAGCCACTCCTCGTAAGAAAGCTGTGGTAGTGGCTGTAGCCCTTGTGGAGTGAGGCCTGATGTTCTCTGGGGTTTTCTTTCCATGGTAGGAGTAACAAAATCTAATGCAATTTCCTATCCATTTGGAGATTGTCTGTTTTGAAATTGGTTTTCCTTCCTTTCCTGTGGCATATGCTACCAGAATCTGGTCAGTTTTTCTATTGGACTTATCCTGTTCAGGTAGTAGCGTAACTGTCTGTGTACATCCAAGGTATGCAAAAGTCTTTCTCCCCTGTTCTGTGGGTTTGGGAAGAATGTAGGTAGGTGGATAGCCTGATTTAATGACACTCTGGATACCACCTTAGGCATAAATGTAGGATTTGTTCTCATGGACACTCTATCTTGATGGAAGATCAGGAAGGGTTGCACTGCCATTAATGCCTGTAGTTCAGAGACCCTTCTTGCTGAAGTTATTGCCAGCAGGAAAGCAGTCTTCCAGGATAAGTATTGTAATTCTGCTGTTGCTGCTGGCTCGAAAGGAGGAAGTGTCAATTTTTCTAGCACAAAGTTCAAGTCCCATGCTGGCAATGGTGGTTTCCTGGGAGGTTTTACATTTTAATTCCTCTCAGAAACTGTCTGAGCAGGGGATGAGAGAAGACAGGAGGATCCAAGCTGTATTGTGCTGAAATAGCTGATGCATGTATCTTGATGGAAGAATAGGACAGGCCTGTGTGGAAGAGCTCTGCCAAGTACTCTAGGATGTTGGCCATGTTTACCAGAGTCACATCTTCTCCCTTTGCAGTACTCCAAATGAGATATCTTTTCCATTTTGCTGCATAATTCTTTCTTGTTGAAGGTCTGCGAGCCTCCAGGATTATGTCTTTAACCCTTTGGGATAAATTTGGGTTATTTTCTGTTATGTAATGTTCCAGGCAGTTAGCTGCAGAGTTTTCAGGTTTGGATGCAGGATGTTGTAGTTGTTCTGTGTTAACAGTAATGGGATTAGGGGTAGTGTCCATATTTGTTCCCGAGACATGCTCCTCAGCAATGGGTACCAATGTTGTCTTGGCCAGTCTGGAGCTATCAGGATGATCCTTGGACGGTCCTCTTTGATCTTCAGAAGCACCTTGTGCATCAAAGGAAGTGGTGGAAATGCGTATGCTATCAGGTTTTTCCAACTGAAAGATAGGGAGTCCACCTTCCAAGCAAGTGGGTGGTACGTCCTTGTGCAGAATTTCTTTAGCTGGTGGTTGAGTGGGGATGCAAACAAGTCTATTTGTGGTAATCCCCATTCCCTTGTGATGGCTTTGAAGATGTCCGGATGAAGCATCCATTCGTGGGCATCTGTGGTGGTTCTGCTTAATATGTCTGCTAGAATGTTTTCTTTTCCCGGTACAAAAATTGCTTGTAACTGAATGTTGTAGCTCAGGGCCACATCCCATAGGTCCAGTGCCAGCCGGCATAGAGGATATGAATGGGTGCCTCCCTGTTTGTTGATGTACCACATAACTGTGGTGTTGTCTGTCCTTATCATCAACTGACCTTCTTGGAGAAATGGTCTGAATGACTGGATTGCCAATTTTACTGCCAGCATTTCCTTTAGATTTATGTGTAGGCGCAACTGGTCTTGAGTCCATAAGCCTTGTATGCACTTGCCCAGCATGTGTGCCCCCCAACCGAGGTCTGAGGCATCTGTCGTGATGGTTTGGCTTGGTTGGCTGTTGCAGAAGGGCAATCCTGCGTTTGATTGACAGGCCTGAGCCCACCATAGGAACTCTTGTTTCAGGCATGGGATTATTGGAATTTTGGTTTCTAGGCTGTGCTTGTGTTGGGACCACAAATTCCTTAGGTACCACTGTAGCTTTCTCATATGCAGTCTGGCATGAGGGACCAGAATTATGCAGGATGCCATGAAGCCTAGAGCTTGCAGTACTTTTCTTGCAGTTAGGTGGTTCTGCTTTGTTAATGCCAAGAAGTAGAGAGGTAGTTGCTCTTTCTTTTCTGCAGTTAGGAATGCCATTTGTTTTGATGTGTCCAGCTCTGCACCCAGAAAGGTTATTCTTTGGGATGGAATCAGCCTTGACTTTTTATATTGACTGTATATCCCAAGGCTTGCAGCAGGTAAATGACTCTTTGTAAGTCTTCTGCTAGCTTGCTTTTGTTGTCCGCTTGTATCAGGCAGTCGTCCAGGTAGGGATAAATTTGGATTCCCTGAAGTCTGCAATGAGCAATTACTGATGCCAGGCATTTCGTGAACACTCTGGGCGCAGTAGATAAGCCAAAGGGCAATGCTGAAAATTGATAATGCTCTGATCCTGCAAGAAATCTGAGGTATCTTCTGCAAATTGGTCTTATGGGGACGTGCAGGTATGCCTCCTTGAGATCTAGAGTTACCAGCCAAGACTCCTTGCCCAGCATGGGAAGAAGCTGCTGTAGGGTCAGCATTTTGAATTTTGGAACAATAAGGAATGTGTTTAAAGCGGACAGGTCTAGAATGGGTCTCCATTTGTTTTCTTTTCTTGGTACCAGGAAGAGTCTGGAGTAAAATCCTTTCCTTGCTCCATAGATGGTACCTTTTCCACAGCTCTCATTCTTAATAGCTGAGATATTTGTTTTAGAGCTTCTGTCCTTTGAGTAGGTGGTAGGTTTGGCATTCCTCTCTTCCCTGGTAGAGTATGGAAATGGAACCTGTAACCTTGGTCTATAGTTTGCAAAATCCATTTTTCCCTTGTGATGCAATGCCAGTTCTTTGAAAATAAGGTTAATTTTCCGCCTAAGGGTGCTTCTAGTTGTTCCCTGGTAGGCGGTGCCACTGTCAAGTCACTGTGATTGAGGTGTTGTAGCGGTGGTGGCTGCGTCCGTGCCTCGCTGGTTGTTACCTTGCCATTGGCGTCCCCTGTAGGCACCCCTGGATTGATTTCTGCCTCTTGAACGCCTATTCCTGCCTCTCTGAGCCTTTGAGGAGTCCGGAAAGGACCAATTCTTGGAGGGCCAGTTCCTGCTAAACCTTGGAGGTTGAACCTGTAAGAAATCTTTCACCGTTTGTACAGATTTCGCCTTCTCTTCCATCTTTTTTAGTACCTGCTGAGCAGGGGAACCAAATAAATTGACCTTGTCCATGGGTGCATCCAAAAGCTTTGATTTGACATGGTCTGGTAATGCCTGTTCTTTCAACCATGCATGTCTCCTGATAACTGTGCCAGTCATGGCTGATCTAAAGGAAGCCTCCAGTGCATCATAGCCACATTTTAAAGAATGGTTACTAACCTGCTGTATGTTATGTACCATTTCCTGAACATATTTTTATCTAAAGATTCTTCAGAGGAAAGCTTTTTAGTTAACTGGTCAAGCATAAACTCTTGATATTGAATCATATGAAATTGGCAGTTCAAAGCCCTAGCTGACAAGGTAGCAGAAGTGTAAACTTTTTACCCCATCTCTCTAAGGACCTGGATTCCCTTTCAGAGGGAGGGTTTTTAGTAGAAGTAGCAGCTACAGCTTTAGGGCCCCGGGCGATAGTCTCTGGATCTGCAAAAGGAGCCTTGTATAAATGGTGATGAGTGTCCGGGACCCTGTAGAACCTATCGGGCTTAGCAGGAGCCGGAGGTAATGAATCAGGAGCAGTGCAAGCATCATTAAATGCATCATCTACAACAGAAAGAACTGGAGGTATAGCTAAAGGCCTATGTTGTGGCAAATGTAGAAAGGTTCTAAGCCTTTTTCTGGAGTCTGAGAAATCTTGGCCCTGCCACTGAAATTGTTCCCTCATAGCATGCAAGGTTCCCCAAAGGAAAATTCCTCAGGTGGAGAGGCTGAAGGAATTGACTCTTCCGCATCAGAGTCTTCGTAAGGAGAATAAGAAGCCTCAGGAAGGTTTGTATGTTCTGATTCATCAGAGGAACCATCAGTGGATACTGGTTCAGGGGGCTCTGCTCTAGGCCTCTTTTCTGGAGGTGGGAGAGAGGACCTGTCTGGATGAGGCTGGGATCCACGAATTAAAGAAATTAAATCCTCAGCCAAAGAAAGCATATGAGAGCTAGTGCTGGGCCTGTGTGTGGGGGGTTTGGCAGGCACAGTTTTTGAAGCTTTGGCTGCTTTAGCCCTGGCAAAGGCCTTAATAGACATGGCTGCAGGAGGCCTAGCAGCTCCACGTGCAGGGGTTGAAATATCCAGGGGAATTGTGTCTGATAATTCCTGAGAAACCGCAGCAGAAGGCTGGATTTCAGAAGCTGATTCTACCAGGTTAGAGGAGGCCTCGGTAGAAGGCATGGTTTCGGCTGGAGAAAGAACCGCTTGCTCGGTTTCGGCTGAAACAGAGACACTCGCGGTTTGCTTAATCGTGGTTTCGGCTGAGACCGCGGACCGCGAGTGTCGGTCCTTTTCTTTTCGTTTTTTGGAAATTTGCGTTGTCGGAGGATCCGACGGCATAATGTAGGCAAAATCAGAGCCGAAAATTTGTTCAGCAAACTCCGAGCGGCGTCTAAGCGTCCGTCGGTTAAAAGAAGCACAGGCTAGACAAGCTGCTACGTCGTGGTCTGGGCCTAAACAATGTATACAGTAGGAGTGGAAATCTTTATGAGGTATTTGTTTCCCACAAGATAAACAGTTATTCACTTTCTCTGACATCGGCTGAGGCAAGAAAGAGTCCCCAACGGTGTACTTAGCTTTTTAGAATTCTTCGAAGTAGTATTCGGTAGTAGTAATCTCTGGATCTGACCGACCGGCACTTGCGAACAGCTTCTGCTTTGGGCGCCACGCGGCAAGAAAGACTGGGGAAAATGGCGTCGGCTGATGCCTTTATACCCGAATAACTGCAGCTATGACGTCGGGTGAAGTGCGACACCAGCCGAGGCCAGACCCAGACTTTGGAATCCGGCCGACCGAAGGGCTGCCTGACGACAGGACAACCCATTTGTAATGACTGCAGATGCATCCTTGAAGGACATCTGGTTTTCCATGGTGGGTGTAGCAGAAACGTACGCAATGTCCTATCCATTTGGAAATGGTCTGTTTTAAGATAGCCTTTCCTTGTGATGCTGTAGCATAGGCTACAAAAAGCTGGTCAGATTTTCTGAAAACCTTAGTTTTATCCAAGTGGTAACGTAGGTGCCTGTGAATGTCCAAAGAATGTAGGAGTCTTTCTCCTTTGTTCTGTGGATTTGGAAAGAAGGTGGGTAAATGGATGGTTTGATTTAGAGCCACACTGGATACCACCTTAAGCATAAAGGAGGGGTTAGTTCATAGAGAAACCCTGTCTTGATGAAAAATGAGGAAGGGCTCTACTGCCATTAGTGCCTGAATCTCTGAAACTCTTCTCACTGAAGTAATTGCTAGCAGCAGGGCAGTCTTCCATGATATAAACTTTAAGTCAGCTGAGAAAGTTGGCTCAAAAGGAGGTAGTGTAAGTTTTTCCAGAACAAAGTTGAGGTCCCAAGTAGATGTTGGTGCTCTCCTGGGAGGCCTAATGTTTTTGGGCCCTCTGAGGAACTGCCTTAGGAGTGGATGAGAAAATAAGGGAGGATCCGTGTTGTAGTGAGCTGAAATAGCTGAGACGTGGATTTTAATAGATGAAAAAGAAAGCCCTTTGTGTAACATCTCAGTTAAATATTGCAGAATCTGAGGTATGTCAGGCTGAAGGGTATTTTGGCCTTTAGCTTGGTTCCAGGTGCAAAACCTTTTCCATTTGTCTGAGTAGGCTTTCCTGGTGCTGGGCCTCCTGGCCTCCAGAATAACATCCATAACAGCTTGAGAGAGAGGAGCTGGCTGGTTGCTTAGGTGATTTGCCATGCAGCCAAGTTTAAGGTTTTGAGCTGGCTGTGTAGAATCTGATTGTCTTGCTGTGTGAGCAGATGGGTAATTTGTGGTAGAATCCATGGTGGGCCCTGGGCCATATTCCTTAATAGTGGGTACCAGTGTTGGCGTGGCCAGTCTGGGGCAATGAGTATCATTCTGGGTCTCTCCATCTGGACTTTCAGCAGTACCTTTGTGAGAAGGAGTAATGGAGGAAAGGCATATACTGTCAGCATTTTCCAACTGAATGAGAGTGTGTCCACTTTCCAAGCTTGATGGTGAAAAGTCCTTGTGCAAAATTTTGTTAGTTGATAGTTTTGGGTGCTGGCAAACAGGTCTATGTCTGGGAGCCCCCATTTTTGAACTATAATTGCAAATACTTGTGGATCCAGTTTCCACTCGTGGGGATCCATGATGTTTCTGCTTAGGTCGTCTGCCAATGTGTTCTTTTTTCCCGGCAGGAATTGAACTTGTAATTGAACTTGGTAAGCCAGTGCTGTGTTCCATAATGTCATTGCTTGCCTGCACAGCGGGTAGGAGTGTGTACCCCCTTGCTTGTTTATGTACCACATTACTGTGGTGTTGTCTGTCCTTATGATAAGCTGTCCTGGATGTAAGAGGTCCTTGAAGGCTGTCAGAGCATTTTGTACAGCCGGCATTTCTTTTTGATTGATGTGCAGATTCCTTTGATCTGCAGTCCATATTCCTTGAATGCACCATCCTGCCATGTGTGCCCCCCAGGCATAGTCCGATGCATCTGTTGTCATAGTTTGCCTGGCTGGGGGTAAGGTGAAAGGCTGACCCTTGTTGAGGTGACATGCCTGTGACCACCATAGAAACTCCTGTTGAAGGCAGGGAATGAGAGGTATCATTGTTTCCAAGCTGTGGCTGTGTTGAGTCCATATGCTTTTTAGGTACCATTGTAATTTCCTCATATGCAGTTTTGCAAATGGTATTAGTAGTATGCAAGATGCCATGAAACCCAAGGCCTGCAGAATGTTTCTTGCAGGGAGTTGGGTCTTTGTTGCCATTGCTCTGAAGTATTGAGTTAATTGTAGTTGTTTGTCTGGCGTCAGATAAGCCATCTAGGCCGTTGTATTCAAGCTGGCACCCTGGAATGTCATATTTTGTGAGGGCACTAGTTTTGATTTCTTTTCGTTTACTGTGTACCCTAGGCAACTTAGAAGATGTTTTACAAAACCCAGGTGTTGTAAGAGGATGTCCTTGCTTTCTGCCTGGATGAGACAGTCGTCCAGGTATGGGTATATTTGAATTCCTCTTTGTCTGCAGTATGCAATTACTGGTGCCAGGCATTTTGTGAAGACCCTGGGTGCAGTAGATAAGCCAAAGGGCAGTGCAGAGAATTGGTAATGGGTTGAACCTGCAATGAAACGGAGGTATCTTCTGCAATTTTGTCTGATAGGGACATGCAGGTATGCCTCCTTGAGGTCCAACGTTACTAGCCAAGCTTTCTTGCCCAGCATGGGAAGAAGCTGCTGTAGTGTTAGCATCTTGAATTTGGGTACTTGCAAGAAGGTGTTTAAAATTGAAAGGTCCAGAATGGGTCTCCAAGCATTCTCCTTTCTGGGGACTAGAAAGAGCCCTGAGTAAAATCCTTGGCCTTGCTCCTGTGTAGGTACCAGTTGAATGGCTCTCATGTCCATGAGAGCTGTAATTTGTTTTTGTGCCTCTGCCCATTGATTTTGTGGAAGGTTTGGCATTCCTTTTATCCTTGGCAAGGTGTGGAAATGGAATCTGTATCCTTGTGAGATAATGTCTAGGACCCATTTGCCCTTTGTGAAGATGCGCCAGTTTTCTGCAAAAAGTGCTAATTTTCCTCCCAAGGGAGCTGCCAAGAGAGTTTTGCTTGGCAGTTTGAGGTTTAAGTCATTGTGTTTGCCTTCTAGTAGTTTGGGATCTGTCTTCTCCCTTCTGTGTTGCAGTGCCCCATTGGCGAGGTTTGTAAGGGATTTGTGCTTGTCCTCTGCCCCTTGGGCGCCTGTATTTACCCCTCTGTGGTCTGTCAGAAGCTGGAAAGGAACAATTTTTTGTTGGCCAATTTCTGCTGAAATGTGGGGGCTGTACCTGTAAGAAATATTTGACCGTCTGCATAGATTTTGCCTTATCCTCCATTTTCTTTAAAACCTCCTCTGCTTTAACCCCAAATAAGACATCCTGCTGTAAGGGTGCATCCAGTAACTTTGCTTTAACATGATCAGGCAGAGATTGTTCCTTTAACCAAACATGGATACGTATAACAGACCCAGTAACAGCTGCTCTAGAGGATGCTTCCAAGGCATCAAAGCCACATTGTAAAGTATGTTTGCCCACCTATTCAGCTGCATGCAACAGATCCTGCATTTCCTTGAATTCACACTGTTGAGGGTGCGTGCCCATATTTTGTTTGATTTGAGACATTAGGAATTGCTGGTATTTAAGCATGTGAAATTGACAATTTAGTGCTCTCATAGCTAGAGTAGCTGAGGTGTAAACCTTCTTCCCCCACCTATCTAGTGCTCTGGAGTCCCTTTCAGAGGGTATAGGATTTTTAGCCATACTAGCCTTAGCCCATTTGGGACCCTGGGAGATTGTGTCTGGATAAGCAAAAGGGCTTTTGTATAGGAATTTGTGAGAGTCAGGCACTCTATAGTATCTATCTGGTTTGGCTGGAGCAGGAGGCAGAGAATCTGGATTTAGACTAGATTCTAAGAAAACATCATCCACAATGTCTAAAACTGGGGGGATAGCAAGTGGTCTGTGCTGGGGGAGTAAAAGAAACTCTCAGAGCCTTTTCTTTGTGTCGGAGTAGTCCTGACCTTCCCAGTGGAAATGTTCCCTCATGGTATGTAAGGCTTCCCCAAAGGAATAATCTTCAGGGGGAGAAGCTGAGGGAAAGGAGTCTTCAGCATC
The DNA here is from genome assembly GCF_019279795.1 of Protopterus annectens. NCBI lineage: Eukaryota > Metazoa > Chordata > Ceratodontiformes > Protopteridae > Protopterus > Protopterus annectens. The sequence goes on from NC_056749.1 coordinate 167,686,633, forward strand.
AGAATCTTCATAAGGGGGAAAGGAGTAATCCTGTTCCTCAGAGGAGCCAGAGGAAACAGACACTTGATCAGAGGAGGCATAATCCTCCCTCCTGTCTGGGCCTTTTGTTGGGGGGGGGGGGACCCCTGATCAAAGAAATTAAATCTCAGCCATTTTAAGCATCTGTTTCTTAGGCATAGGGCCTTGACCTGGAGACTGAAGTGTAGTCTTTTTTGGTTTTAGAGGAGTCAAGCTTAGCATAGGATTTTATGGTGAGAGAAGTCTGTCTGAAGACACCTTCAGAAACCGAAGGTGTTTCTACAACATTGGCTTCTCCTACTGCGATGTCGTCGGTAGGGCCTAAAGAAAATGGCTGCATCGGCCTAGAATTCTCTGCTGGAGAATCCAAAGCGGTCTGGGGATCCAATTCAGTGGTAGCCAGGGGCTGCGTAGGCGCCTCACTGAAAACCGGATAACCGGCGACCGGCCCAGCCGAGGGGTCGGAGTCTGGCTTGGATCTAGGCTGCCTGTCTTTATCTTTGTGTTTTTTATGCACGCCGGTAGTCAGTTGCTCCGACGGCATAGTGTAATTAAATTTCCTACCGAAGTAGTGTCATGTGAAATCAAAGCGTCGCTTTATAGTTCGCTTATTGAACCCAGCACAAAACCAACAACCACTGACGTCGTGGTCTGGGCCTAGGCAAGGTATACAAAAAGAATGAAAGTTCTTATGAGGTATTTGCTTCCCACAAGAAATACAATTGTTAACTTTTTCTGACATCGGACTGAGGCAAGAAAAGGTTCCCCAACCGGGTACTTAGCTTTGAAGACTTCGGACTGAAACTCGATTAAAAAATCTCAGGTGTCGGCCAACCGGCACTTGCGAACTGCTTCTGCTACGGGCACCACGCAGCAAGAAAGACTGAAGAAAATGGCATCGGATGCCTCTCATATAGCCCTGACGCACTGACGTCAGGGAAGAAGCAACAGCAACCGATGCCGGACCAAGACTTTGGAATTCGGGCTGACTGCGGGACCGCCTAACGGCAGGATAACCCAAGTGTGATGACTGCAGCAGGGTAACACGATGAACATCTGCTTGGTAAGCAACAGACTATGGGTAGCATAGCCATATGAAAACAGTAGACCGTGGGGTGCCAGAAAACTCTGAAATGTAAATTATCTGGTTTTTGCACATTCACATCTGATAATAACCAGAGAAATCAGAGAAGAGGATTCATCTGCTTGCTGCAGACACCATAACTGATGCAGTACTCTGAGATGAAGTCCACCAAGTCCTGATTAAGTTACCACAATGGGCAGACTACTGACATTTAGAACTTAAACAAAAAATAACTGAACTTTTGGGGACAACCAGGTTAAACTATAAACAAAGAAGAATTAATAAATATTACGTACCAGTGTTTCATGAGGTGTGTAAATTGTGCTCTCCTGGAAATCTGCCCTGTAATGCATGCATCCTAACCTCCACTGCTGCAGTAAAGTACTTTGTGTCTGATCTTTATCCAGGTTTTTTTCTTTAGTAATATACTACTTTGTACACATCTCCTGACTGCAAAGACAAGTTTATAGAGCATGCACCTATCATATCCTACTAACGTATATTTTGGTATGCTACACGTTTATACTCTCAATCCAACTTTGATATTCAGTTTGTAGACAATAAATGAATGTATCGCATTTTGTCATTCACTGTATGTAATGTCATGTAACTATTGTTTTTATCCTGGGTTGAGACTGAAACGGGTCCAATGAGATCAGTGCTGTAATCCAGTTAACAAATTAAAAATAAACATACATATGTAGTCTTATTAACAGACTAGTTTTAGTGCATCAGAATCACATTTATTGGTCAAGTATGTGCACATACAAGGAATTTGACTCCTGTTTCAATGATTCTCCAAGTATGAATTACATAAACAACTTGCATACAACTATTAAAAACAAGACAAAAAAAATACATGTATACGTACAGAGTACATAGTGCAGCTCAGTGCAAGAAATGCTGAAATAAACTCTGACAGAAACCAGTATAAACAATAACTAGACAATACTGCAGAACCTGTGGAGGCTTGGGAAAAAGAATACCCAACGTAACAAGCTGAATTAACCATTTATGAACTTGATGGCCTGTGGAAAAAAATTGTTCTTATATCTACTTGTTTTGGTGTGTATTAATCTAGAATACCTGGACGATGGTTGTTGGTTTTTTTTTTGGCTTTTCCCGGTTAGGGGTCACCACAGCGAAACTCCGGTCCGCTAATAACTGGCAGTAGATTTTCACGAACACTGAGGTGCCAGCTCGATGTTCAACCTTCAATGAAGGCACTCCCATTTACGCATGTCTTTCGAATACCCACCCAACTGTGGGGAGGACATGCAGACTCCACACAGAAGGCACTCACCGCACTCCAGCCAAGAATCAAACGGGAGAACCTCTTGCTGTGAGGCAACAATGCTACCGCTGCACCACCGATGGTAATAGTTCAAAAAGACAGTGGCCTAGATGTGAAGGGTTGGTGATGATTCTCTCCCTACCCGTTTCATGACTCTGGGATAGTACAGATCCTGTAAGGAGAGCAAACTATCACCAAAGATATTTTCAGCAGACCTGATTATTCAATGTAACATATTTTTGTCATGTTTAGACACAGATCCAAACCACACTTAAAGATGAGCTGACAACAGACTTGACTACTATGTATAACTGAATCAACAGCACCTGTGGGAGGCTGAACTTCCTCAGCTGTTGCAGAAAGTACATTCGCTGTCATGCCCTTTTTATGATGGACCCTACATTGGTCTCCCACTTCAAGCCCCGGGAGATTATAGATCCCCAATACTTGCAGGTTTCCACAACTGACACAGCAGTATTAAATATAAAGATTAACTAAAAATATTTCCTGCATATCTGTTTAAACTGTGCAACTGTTTTTTAGGGGTAGTACATTTGTTTTCTCTTCTTCTTCTGCTCATTTTACTTGTTGCTGCACGTGAATAATTCTAGCACAGAGCTGACTAGTACCGTTTGTGATCTTTGGATCTTGTAGTACAGTTAATATTTTGTCTAGAGAGGCCTAGCTGTTGCTTTTGTGGGAGGGAGTTTCAGTTTGGTCTGATCTGGCTAGAGTTACTGCTACAGGGCCCTGTTTTAGGGTGTTTTTGATTGGATAATTTTAACTTTGGCTGGTTCCTTTTTCTCTGCCTTAAACAGCTAGTGCTCAAATCAGTTGGTGCTCATTTGCTCAAAGCTGCAGTGAGTTAGGCCTTCTGCCCTTGCTCTGCTGTTTTCCAAAAACCTGCTGTGAAACTACAAAAGATAATATATCAAGTAAGACACTAACTTATGAAGATATTCAATTGTTAAGCAAGGGTCTAAACTTTATTCCAAGAAGTCACAGTAAACTAACAGACACAGTTACTGACTTGAAAATATTTTGCAGAAATGTTATGCTAAAATTGTTATATAAAACCCAAACTAGTAATACTTCTAGAACAGAAGCATTTACATTTAAGAGACTAAGTGATTTCGTGCCAACCCATCACCCACTCGTTGAGGCATATTTGAAGTTAACTGAAGATGAGTTACATGTACACTATGCAGAAAGAGTAGAGCAAAAAAGATGTAAAAGGAGAGACAATTTAACTTATAAAGAAAGAGTAAGTCTAAAACAATTACAAGAAGACCCTACTATAGTTATTAGACCAGCTGACAATGGAGGCAGCATTGTTGTTATGGATATACAAAATTATATCGGAGCAATGACAGAATTGATGCAGGACAAATTCTATGATTTAATAACAAAAGACGATGTTATAGAAACTATAAGATATGTGAAGAATACGCTAGAGGATATTTTCAAAAGCAAACTGATTGACAAGGAATTATTTGACTATCTTAATATTTTAACACCTACTATACCAGTTATTCAAGGACAGCCAAAAATACACAAGGACAATAAGAACCCACCCATGAGACCAATAGTTTCTGGACGAGGTTGGGTTACAGAACATTTATCAGTATTTGTAGAAAAACATCTGAGGGCTGTACTAAATAAAAATAAAATAGTACTAAAAGACACTAAACAATTCCTTACAGAATTTTATGATTGTATCCAACACAAAACAATCACTAAAGGCTATTTATTTGTCACATTTGACATACAGTCACTGTTTACAGTGATTCCCAATGAACTGGGCTTGAATTATACATTACAGTACCTGAAAAATCATAGTGACTATACAAATGTACTTATTGACTTAATAGTTCACTTTCTGGAATTAGTCTTAGAAAATAATATCTTTATGTTCAAGGATAACATCTATAGACAGAAAGATGGCGTAGCCATGGGCACATCCTGTGCCAACAGCTATGCCAATATGTTTCTTGCACATTGGGAAGAACATACACTATTTCTACAAAATTTCTTTAAGAAACGTGATATTTTACAGACGTTTTGTGGATGATGTCTTTATTCTCTGGAACGGGACATCCCAACAACTTGAATCCACATACCTAATCATGAATAATTTAATACCATGTCTTAAATTTACTATGAAGTTTTCAGAGGATAGAATTGAGTTTCTAGACTTATATATAGAGAGGCTACAGAATAATTTAATCAACACTGGAGTTCATCGTAAAACATGTTATGTTAATTCATTGCTTCTAAGATCCAGTATGCACCCTCCTTTTGTCTTCAGAAATATTGTGAAAGGACAAGCTATTAGAGCTTCCAGACTGAATCCTATGGAAGAGGGTTTTCACACTGAGATAAATGATTTGAAATTTAGACTATTATACAAAGGATATAAAGTCGAATAAATACATTCTAAGATAGACGAAGTGTACAATCTACGCTCTACTTCAGCTATGCCATACTTTGGATCCAACAGTGCTAGCTATAGTGAGAAACAAAATATGAGTGAATCTTTCACTAAATTCTCCACCTTTTTTTTCATCTGATCATATAGAGATTAAGCAGATTATAGACAAACACTGGGGTATATTGCAGATAGATGAAGAAATTAAACAGATAGTAGGAGAAACACCGAGGTTTATTTTTAAGAATAAACACAACTTAAAAAGAATGCTATGCCATCCTAAATTTGATAGGAAATCTATACAGAATGGATGCACAAGACGCTGTGGTCGCTGTAATTAATGTTGTTACATAGACAGTAAGACAGAATTTTTTCATCCTGATCAACAGAAAGTTTTTAATATAAGAGCTGAAGCTAACTGCATGACTTCTCATGTGATATACCTAGCTGTTTGTCAATTATGTTCATCCTTCTATGTTGGTAAAACAAATCGACCACTGAGGGATAGGATAAGTGAACATGTATATCACATAAGGAAAGGTACACTACATAATGCTCTTGCCAAGCATGTAGCATTAAATGACGACACACACAGATTTTTGTTTAAGGTACTTGAAGTAATTACTCCCAACTCTAGAGGGGGTGACATTAAGATATATACAGAGAGTAAGGAAACCGAATGGATAATTCTACTAAGATCAGATAAAGGACTAGGCCTCAATGATAGGGCCTCTATCAAGCCAAAATTAAGACAGCGTAGAAACATTAGATAAACCCCCTAGAAATAGGTATTCCATCTCTCTGTAAACTAATTGTCTTCTATATCACTACTATGTCATAGATTTGGTTACCACATGTAGTGTGTTTATTTTATTTTATAAGACACTATATTAATTTATACATACATATATATGAAATCTTATATGTTAGACATTAAGCATACTTTCTCACATTAATATCTATTTTAAATTATAAATATATATGTACTAACTGATATACATTTTTTATATATAACTTTTTAATATATACTTTTTTATGTATACCTCATATATGAGATTGTTTTTACATAATTTTATCTTTATTAGATTTATATATTAAGCTAGGTCCTTGATGTTTGCCTGCTTCTTTAAATAATCATACCAATTAACTTACTAGATTGATTAATTGTTTAAAACCTGTGTATATATAAGATGTGGAATCTTAGAATGAATGTAAGATCTGATGAAGCTACACAGAGAAAGCGCTTATCTTATTAATTATTGATAATAAAGTACTTTGAACTTTAAGTGTTACACTTGTTTTCGCTCAGTCCTGCTATTTTGATTTACTACAATTTCGATTTATACTGCTTGTACGAGCGTTTACCAGCATAGCAGCAGCATCTATTACTTGTTTTACAAAAGATAAGTGTTTATTTTCAACTGCTTTCTCCACTTCAAACTAAAACAATATTTGCTGCATAGCTGTTTAAACTGTGCAACTGTTTTTTAGGCTTAGTTAATTGAATCCTTTTCTCTGTTCTGATCTTGTATTGGTGGCTCGAGTTGCCTGCCTCTACTATAAATTTGATATTGAACACTCCTTAGAGTCCCATTGTATCAGCTCATTCTACTGAGTACAGTGTGATCAGTTGTGAAGTCCTATCCCTTTAGCTTCTTAACCTCAGATTACCTTCTGTCTCCTCACTTTCTACTTTAAAAAAATATTGTGGCTCTTCCTACTTCATTTTGCTGATTGTGCTTAGGTGTTCAGCGACATATAGTTTACTGTACTTGATATTGCTTGTCAGTAGCCTGATTAAACTGATAACAGTATTGCTGATTTATCTGAGCTGTTTTTACTGTTGTGATTGTGAGGTAATTTATCACATTTGCACTTTTTCAAGCAATTTACTAATTAACTGCATTTCATTACTGTTTAATTGCAATTCATTGCTATTTTCTGAAATTCATTACTATTTAACTTCATTTTTTTATACTGTGGGTTCTGTTTTTGTCTGTAAGTGGTTAATCTGTGTTTAGTTTGAGAGTTTTACTGCATTATTATCCTTAAATTGAGTAGCATAGTCTGGATACAAAGTTTACTGTATCCAGAGTTGTTTCTTTTTGCCTTCTGTGTTTCTGGCAGCCATCTTGAGTTTGCCTTCTGTGTTTCTGTCAGCCATCTTGTGTGGGTAAGGGCGTAGCTCCTCTCCTAGTGAGAGTATCAGGGTTGGCTGGACTTTGTCAGGCACAGGCTGGTAAAGAATACAAGGACTAACAGGATTGGCTAGATTTCTGAGGTGCCAGAACCTTCTATTTTTCATGTCATTTAAACCCTGTGAGCTGATTTGGGCTTGTTGCACATCACGCACCACAGCTGCACTGTTTTTAACCCATTGCAAGGTATTCCATCTACAAATTTTTACGTATTAGCAATTGTGTGATCACCTAGTGGTACTCCTCTTAGACCTATCATCCTTTACCCCTTTTAGCTCTCTATGGCCTTTCTTCCTCAGATTCTGACAAATATGAATGGACAATTTCCTATGGTTTCTGCTGCCAGTCTGGTTGAAATGGGCATCCTGAGACAGTGTTGCAACTGCCCTCATGTACACAGACACCCCTCTACTACCACCTAGGAACACAATTTGTGAAACATGCAATTACATTAAAAACCTAGAGTCTATGCTGTCTCCCTCACAAGCCAGTATATCTGGCACTGAGAAGGTTGTCAACACAAACAGCACACCTCAAACGCCACCCACACCTAACAACACACACCCACATATGCTGAAGTCCTCAACAAAAATATATCTAAACAAAAGAGACCTCAGAGGCAAAAACATAAGCAAACTCCCCTGCCCACCACACCACACATAGTCCTCACACCTGTGTCTCACAGCCACTAAGGCCTAAACATAAACACAAAATATTAGCCACAGGAGACTCCATTGTGAGACACGCAGATGCGCCCCTCACCAGGCTAGATAAAGAGAAAGTCACGATTAGTTGTTTGTCAGGAGCCAGAATCCACCATATCACCCAAGCACTCAAGTCTCTCGACAATAGGTACTTCTATGACTCTCTCATAGTCCATGTTGGCTTGAATAACTTGAGATGTACTTCCCTGGACTATATGAAGAGAGACGTGATCAAGCTTGCTGAATGTGTGCCCCAGGCAGGTATGTTCCTAGCCTTAAACAGCATTTTACCATCAACCAGAATGATGCCTCAATACAAACAGAAAATTATTGACTTTAACAATTGGCTTAGTTTCTGGTGTCATTCCAAGGGGACCCAGTACCTGACAGCCTGGGAAGACATGATCAACCACTATGCTTTGCAAGAGATGTCCTGCATCTGTCTCCCTTAGGCTTCAGACTTCTAGCAAAGGCTCTTGCCTCCCTCATAATGCCTTTTTTAGGCAATACCATGAGGTCAAAACTACCAACATGAAAATTTAATCAAAACACAAACTAAAAGTCATGCTGATAAACGCTAGGAGTCTAAACATGAAACTGCACTCATTGCAAGCATTCTTAACCCTGGAAGATGCTGACATCTGTGCTGTTACAGAAACCTGCTTTAAAGCTGCAGAGAGCACCCCAGCCATATCAGGTTACTCATCCTACCATACATTCACATCCCAAACTCCAGGCAGCAAAGCAAAAGGTGGAGTTGTATATATTAAAGACATACATACCTCCAGGTGGGTCAAACAGTATGACGCACAGGAGACACTCCAGGTACAGTTAACTGTTGACAAGACCCCTATACAAATCATAGCTAGCTACAGGCCCCCAAATTTCACTCAAGATGCCCACTCCACCTATCTAGACCTCTTCAAACCTATCAAGATTCAACCCTTTACCTTGATCCTGTGTGACTAAAGTACAGTTGTGTACACTTACCATAAATGTAGATGTTCGAGTGTATTCACTGTTGCAGTCATTACACTTGCATTATCCTGCTGGCAGGCTACCCTCAAGTCGGCCTGAATTCCAAAGTCTAGGTCCTGCATTGGTTGCTGTCGCCTCTTCCCTGACATCAGTGCGCCAGGGGTGTAAAAGTTGCAGCCAATGCCATTTTCTTCAGTTTTTCTTGCCCCCAAAAGGGTAGGCTAAAAATATGCCAATAAAACATGCATGCACAAAATATATTATACCTTCATCTATAAGCAAATACACCACATAGGTTGTATAGATTAGAGAAGTGCAGGTAAGTTCCAGCAAAGATATGGGGGGTGGTGGGTGGGTGGGTAACCTGGACTGCAACAGTGAATACACTTGAACATCTACATTTATGGTAAGTGTACACAACTGTACTATGTTCTTCGTGTTTCACTGTTGCTGTCATTACACTTGGGTTGAATCCCAAAGCTATGGTTGGGAGGCTGGAGCTGAATAGCATTAGGAGCGGCTAAGAGGCCCTGCAGAACTGCAGTGGCAAAGCCTGCCCTGGATTTAGAGTAGAGTGGTAAGTGATAGTGTTTTGTAAAGGTGTGCACTGAACTCCAGGTAGCAGCCTCTAAAATGTCTTTGGTTGATACTCCCCTGAGGAAGGCTGCTGAAGTGGCTGCTGCTCTGGTAGAATGTGGCCTAATGCCCTTAGGCACTGGCTTGCCATGTTGTGAATAGCAGAAACGAATGCAGTGGCCTATCCACTTTGAAATAATCTGCTTTGAGATCGCCTTTCCTTGTGATCCTGCAGCATATGCCACTAGTAGTTGCTCAGTCTTTCTGAAAGCTTTGGTTCTGTTCAAGTAGAAGCGTAGCTGTCTGTGTATGTCCAAAGAATGCAGAATTCTCTCCCCCTTATTTTGTGGGTTTGGATAAAAAGTAGGCAGATGAATATTTTGGTTAAGGGCCACACTGGACACTACCTTAGGCATAAATGTCGGGTTTGTCCTTAGAGAAACCCTGTCCGGATAAAAAAATGATAATAGGTTCCACAGCCATGAGGTGCCTGTAGCTCTGAGACTCATCGTGCAGAGGTTATTGCTAAGAGCAGAGCTGTTTTCCAAGATAAAAGCTTTATATCAGCTGTAGCAGCTGGCTCAAAAGGAGGCAGAGTGAGTTTTTCCGAAACATAATACAGGTCCCATGCAGGTAGTGATGATCTCCTTGGAGGCCTTAGGTTTTTGGCTTCTCTGAGGTATTGCCTTAACAAAGGATGAAAAAGATTGGTGGCTCTGTATTGTAATGAGCCAAAATGGCAGAGGCATGAATTTTAAATGATGAAAAGGATAGGCCTTTGTCCGGCATCTCAGTTATGTATTGCAATATCTGAGGTATATTTGGTACTGCTGTGTCAATTCCTTGTGCCTGGTTCCAGGCACAGAATCTCTTCCATTTTCCAGCATAAGATTTTCTAGTACTAGGCCTCCTGGCCTCCAAAATGACATCCATCACCGCTTATTGAGAGGTGTGTTTTGTATGACTACATTATCCGCCATGCTGCCAGATTTAAGGTCTTGAGTTGGCTGTGCAGGATCTGATTGTTTTGTTGGGACAGTAGGTGAGGTATTTGAAGGTCCAGGCTAGGCACTGAGAAGTTCCTTAGGACTGGATACCAGTACTGGCAGGGCCAGTCTGGGGCAATCAGTATAATTTTTGGCTTTTCTTGTCTGACCTTTAGGAGTACCTTGGGGAGGAGAGGCAGTGGAGGAAAGGCATATACTGTTAATTTTTTCCAGCTGACAGATAGGGCATCTAATTTCCATGCTTGTCTGTGACATGTCCTTGTGCAGAATCTCTTTAGTTGGCAGTTGTGTGGAGAGGCAAAAAGGTCTATGTCTGGGCATCCCCATTTCCTTATTATCATGTTGAAGACTTGTGGATCCAATTTCCACTCGTGGGGATCCATGAGGTTTCTGCTTAGTTTGTCTGCCAGAGTATTTATCTTTCCTGGCAGGAATTGTGCCTGCAGATGTACTTGGTAAGTCAATGCTGTGTCCCACAAAGTCATGGCTAATCTGCAGAGGGGTAAGAATAAGTGCCTCCCTGCTTGTTTATATACCACATGCCCGTGGTAGTGTCTGTCTTTATCAGTAGTTGTCCCGGATGAAGTAGGTCCTTGAGGGCTGTCAGGGCATTCTGAACAGCTAGCATCTCTTTTTGATTGATATGTAGGTGCATTTGGTTGGTGGACCATGTGTCTTGAATACATCTTCCTGCCATGTGTGCCCCCCAGGCATAATCTGATGCATCCGTTGTCAATGTCTGCCTTGCTGGGGGTAAGGTGAATGGCTGTCCCTTGTTCTGGTGACAGGCCTTCACCCACCATCGAAACTCCTGTTGCAGGCAGGGAATGAGAGTAATTATTGTTTCCAGGCTGTGGCAATGTGGAGTCCAAACACATTTTAGGTACCATTGAAGTTTCCTCATATGCTGTCTTGCATATGGAATTAGTAGAATGCAGGATGCCTTGAAGCCCAAAGCCTGCAGAATTTTTCTTGCAGATAACTGGGCCTTTGTTGCCAACAATTTGAAAAAGGTAGTCAGTTGCCTTTGTTTGTCTGGCATGAGATAAGCCATCTGGGCAGTTGTAATTAAGCTTGCACCCAGGAATATTATCTCTTGATAGTGTATTAGTTTTGATTTCTGTTCGTTGACAGTGTACCCTAGGCATGGTAGTAATCTTTTTACAAATGCCAGATGATGTAGTAGAATGTCCTTGTTCTCTGCTTCTATGAGGCAGTCGTCCAAGTAAGGATATATTTGTATTCCTCTTTGTCTGCAGAATGCAATTACTGGTGCCAGGCACTTTGTGAAGACCCTGGGCACAGTAGATACCCTGGGCACAGTAGATAAGCCAAAGGGCAGTGCAGAGAATTGGTAGTGCATTGAGCCAGCTTTGAATCTGAGGCATCTTCTGCATTTTTGTCTGATTGGGACATACAGGTATGCCTGTTTTAGGTCTAAAGTCACAAGCCAAGCCTTCTTGCCCAGCATGGGCAGAAGCTGCTGTAAGGTCAACATTTTGAATTTTGGTATATCCAGATATGTGTTTAGAATAGATAGGTCCAGTATTGGTCTCCAGGCTTTGTCCTTTCTTGGTACCAAGAACAGTCTTGAATAAAATCCTTGTCCCAGCTCTTGTTCTGGTACTTGTTGAATGGCCCTCATGTCCATCAGGGATGAGACTTGTTTTTGTGCTTCTGCCCATTGGTTTTTTGGTAGGTCCGGCCAACCGTTTGCCCTTGGCAGGGTATGAAAGTGAAACTTGTAGCCCCGTGACACTATGTCTAGGACCCATTTGTCCTGGGTTATTATGTGCCAATTTTGAGAAAAAAGTGCTAGTTTTCCCCCTAAAGGTGCTGCCAGAAGATAAGTGCTTGGCGCAGACAGGGGGAAGTCATTGGGATTGTTTCCTGTAAGGCTATGATTTGTCTTCTCCACTTTTGGAGGTAGAAGCACCACATTGTTTAGACCTGTATGAACCTTGGGGCTGGGATCTGCCTCTTGGGTGTCTGTATCTGCCCCTTTGTGGTCTATCTGACACTGGAAAGGACCACTTCTTTGTAGGCCAGTGTATACTAAATCTTGGAGGTTGTACCTGTAAGAAATCCTTGACTGTTTGCATAGATTTAGCTTTGTCCTCCATTTTCTTTCACACCTTTTCTGCTTTAACACCAACCAAAGTATCATGTTGTAATGGAGCATCTAATAATTTTGCTTTAACATGATCTGGTAAATTTTGTTCCTTTAACCAAGCATGCCTCCTAATGACAGAACCCGTGACAGCGGCCCTGCAGGAGGCCTCCAAAGAATCAAAACCACATTGCAAAGTATGCTTTCCAACTTGCTCAGCTGCATGCAATAAATCCTGCATTTCTGCACCTTCAGAATTTATCAACATTTTCTGTTTAAGCAGTGACATAATATATTGCTGATATTTGAGCATACGAAACTGACAATTTAAAGCCCTTACAGCCAAGGTAGCAGAGGTGTAAATCTTTTTTCCCCATCTGTCTAATGCCCTAGAATCCCTGTCAGAGGGGGTAGGGTTTTTTGCAGTGAATGCCTTGACCCCTTTGGAACCCTGAGAAATAGTTTCTGGGTCAGCAGCAGGGTTTTTGAAAAGAAATTTATGAGAGTCAGGTGCCCTGTAATACCTGTCCGGCTTAACAGGAGCTGGAGGTAAGGAGTCAGGGGTCAGACTGGACTCTGAAAATACATCATCAACAATGTCTAACACAGGTGGAATAGCTAGGGGCCTGTGTTGTGGGAGTAAAAGGAAGTCCCTGAGCCTTTTCTTAGATTCAGAATAATCTTGGCTCTCCCAGTGGAAATGTTCCCTCATGGTATGCAAGGTTTCCACAAAAGAGTAATCCTCAGGAGGAGAGGCTGAAGGGATAGATTCTTCAGCATCAGAATCCTCACAGGGAGGAAGAGAGTTTTCCTGATCAGAAGAGGAATCTGAAGAAATGGAAACCTGATCTGAAGATTCATATTCTGTCTCTTGCCTAGGCCTCTTATCAGGAGGGAGATGGGAACCCCTGATCAAAGTAATTAAGTCTTCGGACATTTTGAGCATCTGTTTTTTGGGCATAGAGGCCTGGCCATGAGGCTGTTGTACTTGTTTCTTTGTCTTTAAAGATGCTTTAGTCTTTGCCTTTGTAGCTGGAGTCGCTTTAATGTACAACTGAATAGGTCTGAAAACACCCTCAGACGCCGATGCCTGCTCAGCGGCTCCGGACCCATCTGAGGAAATAGTTTCCGAAGGTCCAATACCTTGAGCTTCCAGTGGCCTAGGCGACTCCATGTGGGAGTCTATGGTGGCCTGCGGTTCCAAAGTAGCAGGTGTCAGGGGCTGCAAAAGTGCCTCACAGAGCCAGCGAGCCGGCGACTGGCTTAGAAGAAGAAGCCTTGTCGTCTGTTTTAGACCTCGAATGCCTGTCCTTTTCATTTTCTTTTCATTTCTTGTGAATTGCGGTAGTCTGTTGACTATCCGATGGCATAGTGTAATTAAATCTTCTGCCAAAATAGTGAAATGCAAAATCGTACCGGTGCTTTATAGTGCGCTGGTTAAATCTAGCACAAAACCGACAACAAGCAACGTCGTGGTCAGGGCCTAGGCAAGGAATACCGTAAGAATGAAAATCCTTATGAGGTATTTGCTTCCCACAAGAAATACAATTATTAACTTTTTCTGACATCGGTCTGGAGCAAGAAAAACGTTTTCCCCAACGGGGTACTTAGCTTTTAATGAAGACTTCGGATATGAAATTCGAACATGAAATTCTCAGGAGTCGGCCGACTGGCACTTGCGAACTGCTTCTGCTTCGGGCACTGCGCAACAAGAAAGACTGAAGAAAATGGCGTCGGCTGCATCTTTTATACCCCTGGTGCACTGACATCAGGGAAGAGGTGACAGCAACCGAGACTGGATCTAGACTTTGGAATTCAGGCCGACTGAGGGTAGCCTGCCAGCAGGATAACCCAAGTGTGTAATGAATGCAACAGTGAAACACGAAGAACATCTACCCAACCATAGACTGGAAGAACTACTCATGTCAAAACACAAATGCATACAGATTCCTAGATTTTGTCAATGCAAATGCCTTGGACCAGCTGGCTGACACCCCCCCAAGACGTGATAATATCTTGGACTTGCTATCAACCAGCATGAGTAACCACTACAGCATCTCTGCAGTGTCATCCTCCCCAGTAAGATCCACCCACAAAGCAGTTACTTTCGAAGTCACCATCTCTCCCAACCCTCCCCTAGCTAGGGTCAAACAAAAACACTTCTCCAAAGCTGATTACAACCCCCTGAGGGAAGGCATAAACAGTTTCACAGCCCTCTCCCCTTACATAGGAACTGGCACACATGTCCAAACCTACACGAAAGTACGATACAAGCATTTATATAGCTGCATGGAATCAGGAATACCCAACAGGACAAAATCATCCTCCTCAAGGAAGAGTAAACCTGGCTGGTGGACATCTGCAATAAATAAACTCTATAATAAAAAGGAAAACATTGCTGTCTAGGATGAAGAAGGAGCTGGTGCCCAATTGGAAGCAATCTCTCCTTAGCCTGAACAAGCAAATAAGAGCACTAGTGATATCCTCCAAAGCAGAGTCCAAACTGGCCACATCTACTGAAGATGATCATAATGTCTTTTTCACATATGTCCGCAGTCTTAAAGGAACCACTCAGATCTGGTGGTCAAGGACACCACATACACAAATGCCGTAGATACCGCCAACCTGCTGGCAGACAGGTTCAGTGAAAACGTCACCCCTCTGTCCCCCCCCCCCCAGTAACCCAGGATGTCCCCAGCACATGCCCCCCTCCCCTTATCTCTAGGGAGCAAGTTATCACTGCCATCTCAAAGGCAAAAAATACAGCCTCAGTGGGAGTGGATAACATCCCAGGCTGCATCCTACATGAACTCAGGCAGGAACTTGCAGTACCATTAGGCACCCTAGTCAACCAAAGCTTGAGTATATCCCTTTGCACAAAGGTGGAGCATTCACCAATCCAGGAAATTATAGACCCATCAGCCTGACTAGCTTGATCTGCAAAGTCATGGATTATCATAGATCTTAACAAGGACGCTGGCAACCTCCAAACACTCAATCCCACACAGTTTGGTTTCATCAAGGGGAGGTCATGCCCGTTAAATTTGGTTAAATTCTTTGAGACAGTCACCAAAGCCATGGATGAGGGGAAGATAGTGCACACCACCTACCTTGACCTGGCCAAAGCATTAGATACCATTCCTCACTTGGGTATAATAGATAAATTCTCTTCACTAGGCATCAAACCGTATGCTACCAGATGGGTGGCAAACTGGCTCACTGATTGAACCCACCTAGTCAGAATAGGGGAAGCCACCTCACTCTGTAGACCTGTAATGAGCAGTGTACCCCAGGGATTGGTCTTGGGGCCTCTGTTTGTGATATACATTTCTGAAGTGCAGGCCAAAACCAGTGGGCTATGGCTGACCAAGTTTGCAGATGACTGGATGGGTGTTGTCGTCACTTCCCCTAGTGATGTGGGCATCCTCCAACAGGGTCTTACCCAAACAAATGAATGGTGCAAAAAACATGGCCTCAAACTGAATGCTAAAAACTGCATCATCATCATTCACCACAAATTATCATATTAATAACAGGGTTCTAAGCAAGCAATCAGTCATGAGGGACTTGGGCAACCAGGCTGATACCAAACTGATTTTTGACCACCATATTGCTTCCGTTGTACACAAAACTTTCTACATGGCCCACCTCATTAGTAAGGGTATCTCATCCAGGGATAAGGAGATCATAACAACCTTGTACTCCTCCCTTACAACACCCATTATTGAGTACAATGCCCCTTTCGGCATGTACCTCAAAGCACATGCAGTGGCTGGAGAGATCATAGTGGTTCCTCATCAGGAGAATCAAGAGCCTCAAACATCTACCCAGGAGAATCAAGAGCCTGAAACATCTACCCTACACAGATAGGCTAAAAGCCCTGTCCCTCTGCTCAGCCTCATACAGACTCCTCAGAGGTGACCTCTGTCTGGCATACAAAGCAATCTTAGACCCCACCTTGATAGGACTGCTGCATATCTGCAAGTTAAGATCCACTCGAGTAACCCACACGCACGATCTCAACCTGGTCTGTGACATCAACAGAACCTGTTGGCAGGACAGATTTGTGTCCCAGAGACTCCCTCCTTCTGTGGAATAGACTCCCTCTCCATGTCAAGCAGAGTACCTCATTAACCCTTTTTAAGCGTAACCTAGATAACTGGATGGGGAAGAGAAAATGCAGCCCTGGGATTCCACCTGTGTCCCTGCTGGATAGGGGTATTGGGTGCTGACTTGTCAGAACATGGGCTAAATTCTTGGCTAGGCTTGTAAGGGCCTCAGGGTCAATAGCTGAATAACTTCGTATGATCCTATGAATATTGTAAGTACCACTCCTGAAAGTCCAGTGTCATCTCCACAGTTTGAGTGTTCAGGTCCGGACTATTTTGACTACACCAAAAGGCCACCTGCTCAACCTCCCATCTGTATGCAGACTCATCAACATTCCTGATGAGCCCTATTATGGTTGTATCATCTGCATATTTGATACGTTTGACAGAGGGTTCCTTAGAAGTGCAGTCATTAGTGTAGAGGGAGAATAGCAGTGGGGAGAGCACACATACCTGGGAGGCACCTGTATTGATCGTGCGACAGCTAGATGTAAATTTCTCGAGTGTCACCTGCTGTTTCCTATTGGTCAGAAAATTGGGGATCCACTGACAGCTGGTGGAAGGAATAGAAAGCTGGGAGAGTTTCAATTGAAGAAGTCCCAGAATTATTGTACTAAATGCAGAGCTGAAGTCCACAAACAGATTCCTTGCATATGTTCCTGTGTTGTCAAGATGTTGCAAGATATAGTGCAGACTCATATTAACTGCATCATGCACGGACTGGTTCTCTTAATAAGCAAACTGAAGGGTGTCCAACAAGGGAGCTGCAATAGCCTTCAAGTGAGCTAACACCAGCCTCTCAGAAGTATTCAAGACCACTGATGTGAAAGCAGCAGGGCTGTAGTCATTCAGTCCTGTTATACTGGATTTTTTAAGAATGATTGTGGCTTGTGCGGTCGAGTGGCCTCCGAAAGACATGTGTGAATGGGCATACCTTTGCTGAAGGTTGGGCTTCGGGCTGGCAACTCGGCACCATAAAAATCTACTGCCAATCATTAGCGGACTGGAGTTCCGCTGTGGCGACCCCTAACTGGGAAAAGCCAAAAAGACAAACATTGTGGCTTGCTTTGAAACGTAAGGGAACTTCACACAGCTCTAATGATTTATTAAAAATCAGAGTAAATACGGGAGCCAGTTGATCAGCACAGGTTTTTAAACAAGAGGGTGAAACCCCATCTGGACCGGCTGCTTTCTTAATGTGCTGTATTTAAAAAAAAATGTTACACATCCTCTTCAGAGATAATTAATGCAGATTGCATGTGAGAATGTGTGGAAGACAGAGTCATTTATGTCTGAACACAGAGAGCTGGCAACAGTGTAATTTTACCGCAGGGTTGACAAGCCTCAGGCTACAAAAAGTATTCAAGGTCATCAGCCAGCAGGAAATTAGCTGCAGTGTAGGTGGATGGTTCCTGTAGTTTGTAATGTTTTGTAGACCTTTCCATGCTAATGCAAGATCATTGGCTAAAATCTGTTTTTCAGCTTTTCAGAATAGCTCTATTTAACCACTTTGATTTCTTTTGTCAGTGTGTTCCTTGTCTGTCTAAAAAGTGTTCCATCCCCACTTCTATATGCATCTTCCTTGGCTTGATGAAGCTCCTTAAGTTTAGCAGTACACCAGGATTTGCTGCTGTTAAAAATTTTAACCAGGTCTTAGTGTAGCCGCGCACACACATCTTCACAAAAGTTAACATAAGATGATACTGTGTCTGCCAGTTCATGCAAGTTAGCAGCAGAATCTTCAAAGACACTCCATTCCGTACAGTCAACACAGGCTTGCAGCTTTGCCTCACTAGTCCACCTTCTCACACTATTGTTCACATGTTTAGCAGATTTTAACGTGCTCTTATAGTTAGGAAGCAAATGAATCAGACAGCCCAAAGCTGCACGGGGGACAGCAGGATAAGCATGTTTTAACACTCTATAACAATGAGCTGGTGTGTTCCTGTCTCTGATAGAACACTTTATATGCTATGTAAAGTTAGGAAGTTCAAGGCACATGGGATGAAACTCAGCACAGTTAAGATGGTGATAATGGGAGCAAATTGGGGGAATCGGAAGAAGCTGAGAATTGAGATAGAAGGGAAGACAGTGGAACAGGTAAATAGCTTCATGTATCTGGGAGGGGTGGTTGAGAAGAAAAGGTCTAAATGAAGAGGTCAAGAGAGTCAGAGGGGCTGCAGCCAACTGGCATAGAGTCTCGGGTGTAGTATTCGACAGAAGAATGCCAAAGAAGCTGAAAAGTAAGGTATAAGACAGTGGTGCAACCAGTACTACTGTACGGTACAGACGCCTGGGCAGTAAAGGCACAGCAGATGAAGCTAGAGGTGATGGAAATGAAGTGTCTGAAAAAAGTGGTAGGATGCACACTGTGGGACAGAAGAAGAAATGAGGACATAAGTGCAGAAGCTAAAGTATCTCCAATTGCAGAAAAGATCAGAGAGAACAGATTACAGTGGTTCGGACATGTGCAGAAAAGCAGAAGAAAATCTGGTAAAGAAGATTTGGGACAGACAGGAAGAAAGCAAGCAGAAACGAGGATGCCAAGCAGAGAGGTGGATGGATTGTGTGAAAGAAGATCTGTGACAGTCAGGCATGAGTGATGAAGAAGACCAGGAATGTGGCACTGAATCAAGAGAGATGGTGACACTTAACACTATACCCCAACCCCATGCTGAAAATGGGAAAAAGGGGCTGATGATAAAGATGATGATGGCTGAGATTTTTCTTATTAAAGTCCCCTAGAATAATCAGAAGGGAGTTTGGATAATTCTGCTCTGTGCACATTATCTGATCAGACAGTTTTTGTAGCGCTGCACTCACACAGGCTTGAGGTGGAATATAAACACTAATCAGAATAAAAGATGATAATTCCCCAAGGTGAATATAAAGGTCTGCAATTGGCAAAAAAAGTTTCTAAGTCAGGGCAGCACATTTTACTTAACACTCAGCACACCAACCCTCATTGATATAAAAGCAGATCCCACCTCCCTTACTCTTCCCTGATGTCTCCAATACTCACTCCACTCTGTAAAATTGAAAGCTGAACAGATATAATGCAGAGTCCGGAATGGATTCATTTAGCCAAGTTTCTGTGAAACACAGTACAGAAGAAAGTGAAAAATCCTTGTGAGTTTCAGTGAGAAGTAACAGTTCATCCATCTTACTGCACAGGGAGCAGAGGTTCGCCAGACCTAAACTTGGGAGGGCCATTCGAAAATCTCTCTGTCTCAGACTAACAAGTGCACCAGTGTGCTTCCCCCTTTTGTGATGTCTATGTACTATATACCTCTGCTGCTGACAGCTGCTGCTCCCCCAGCTAGGATTACCAGAAAATGTCTTAATTGTGATAAATCTGGTGTCAGACTCCACAAAGTGAATTGCCGTATATTCAACAATTCTTCACAAGTATACTTAAAAACAGTTGAACACCAAACAGGACAAATAAAGAAAAATAAACAGAATACTAGATAGCACTGAACCGAAGCTGCCTTCTCGGTGACATTTTTTTTTGTCTAATAACAGAGGGCCCTCCAGTTTATTCAGGTTACACAGCTTTGCTGATGTTTATTCTTCCCTATATGTGTTATTTCATATCTTGCATGACGCTTTATTTTCCCCTGCACTGCTATTGCTTTTTGCATTAAACTTGTCAGCTTTGGTACTTTACAATAGAATTATTCCTTCTGGGACTCCACTGAAAATTTGACTTCCCAGATGGAAATTTATACTCAGCAAATGTAATAAATATGGTAGAGAGTCAATTATCTGAACACATTCTTCCAAAGTTCTCAGGTAGGAAAAATCATAAAGTCTGAATATGTAAACATTATACGTATTTACTTGTATGTTTTGTGAGCTTGTAGCTCTTTATTTTCAACCATTCAGCGATTACGTCACGAGATGGGTTGCCAAATGGCTCATGGGCAGAACCCACATGGTAAGAGTTGCGGGAGCTAGGTATGACTCTAAACCGGTTACAAGTGGCGTTCCCCAGGGCTCAGTCCTAGGACCCCTCCTGTTCGGCATATACTTCTCAGAGGTACAGGCAAGCACAGGAGGACTATGGTTGACCACGTTCGCAGATGACTGCAAACTAGGGGCTATAATTGGCTCTCTGGCTGACACAGACATCCTCCAAAAGGGCCTCACTGGGAGAGATACCTGGTGTCAAAACAATGACCTCAAGCTAAATGCCGAAAAGTGCATAGTCATCCCCTTTGGAAAAAACAAAGTACCCACAAACTACCACATAGGTGGTAGTCCCCTAAATATGGAAGACATAATAAGGGATCTGGGGACCCAAGTAGATAGTAACCTCTCCTTTGATAATCAAAATGCCAAGGTGGTTAGAAAATCCTTCTATGTGGCCCACCTAATCACAAAAGGGTTTGCATCCAGATCGGAAGAGGTCATTGGGCCCCTCTATGCATCACTCATCAGACCCATCATAGAGTATAATGCCCCATTTGGGATGTACCTTACAAGACACCTGCAACAACTGGAAAGACCACAGAAGTACCTCACCAAGAGGATCACTGGCCTCAAGCAGATGCCCTATGCAGCTTGACTGAAGAAACTCCAGCTGTACTCGGTTGCATACCGCCTACTCAGAGGTGATCTCTGCCTGACATACAAGGCCATGTCCAACTCAGAATTGATGGACATGCTCCACCTAAATAAAACCATATCCCCTCGAGCCACACGCTCAAGGGATCTAAACCTCACCACAACAATAAATAGGACGTGTTTGAGGGATAGATTCCTGTCCCAGAGACTTCCCATGCTCTGGAACAAGATTCCAATATACATTAGGCAGAGCTCCTCGCTAACCCTCTTCAAGAGAAACCTTGAAGAGTGGATGGGAAACAGAAAGTTTACCCCAGGGATCACTTCAATGGCTCTGCTGGGACAGAGGCACAGGGAACTAATCTAAGGGGGTGGCGAAAGCCAACACATTCCGGCTAGGCTTATAAATGCCTTCGGGCAGATAGCCTAGTACCTACCTATGAACCAGTATATTCCCTGCCTGCAGAAAAAACAAATTTAGAAGTTTTTTCTCAGGATCAGATTATATGTTTGCTAATCTGAACTACCTTTGGTGCCAGTTAGTTCAGATAATCGAGACTCTACTGTAAACCAAGAAATGAGTATTACAACATGAGAAACTGCTTAGGCCATGAAACGTAAAATGACACATGTGCTTAAAGATTGTCCAATAGCAACTATTGTACCAATTGTACCCCAAGCCAACACACAGATGCTCGGGGTTGTACCAAACAACTTTAACATTCCTGCAGGAACGTTAGTGGCAGGTCTGTGTGTTCTAAGCAGTGACAGAAAAGGAGTGTCAATGTATCCTATAGCTTTCTGATTGATAACACATGACAGCAAGTCTAAATGTGGTTGCACAATCTAGGCAAACTTTGTAGCAAATAATAGGGTAACTGGTCACCATTTGCTAGGGGCCAAAAACTGTGCAATAGCTGATCGGGTTCAATGCCTACATTTTTTTTCTACATGCAGGACTACAAAGAGTTGAGGTATAGATAAACCAAAGGTAAGAGGAATGGGGAAACCCAATACCATCTAACTAAACAGCACCTTTGGTAAATCAGGAGGATATACAACAGTATCAAACCAAATCAAAGCACATTAAGTAACTAGACACAAGTGTGTGTCTGTCTGTAGGAGAGGTAGCGCCACTATACAATTCTGATCATTACTCAATAAAATGAATGTCTATTCAATTTGAAAAGAAATACAGCTAAAGCATTTTTTAACAAAATAAAACAGAAAGCATTCTAAACTCCTAGACCCACCCCCATCCCACCACCACATCTACGCACACACACACAGTTTGAAAATTACCGTGGTTTCCCAACGTGATTTTTTTATTCCTTAAGTGAGCAACTGCTGACAGAAACTAATAACTAGGAAACAAGTCAGATGTTCCAGATTTCTGTAATGTTTACATTTCTGTCTGTAGTTCATAAGCTAGTCGTTTGCTGCGTTGCCATACTTGGGTGTGGCATCACAGTTCACTAATGAGAAACTTGCTTGCTTTATTTGCTGTAGCCAGTTCATCAGAAACACCTTCGTGACCTTGCTTGTTATACTTTAAATGGTATGTCACCTGCCCTACCCTGCCCTTATTCACAGATCACGGTCACTAACTAACAGGCTGGAAAACAAGATGTGCTCAGTCTGCCATTCTTTAAATGAAAGCAGCATATGAATCGAAACAAGAAAAACAGCCCTTTAGTGACATTTCTATTGAGACCAAGCCCTTCACAGACAAAAATAGCCAAAATTCAACAGCATTTCATTGCCCCCGAACCTGTATTTCAAAACACTGCTAAAAGAATAAGTACTTGTACTTCACTGTTTTTCCAGTTTTAACATTTCCAGAGGTGGAAGTTGGTTAAAATCGACATTATTTACTCAGCTTTCCGTATCAGTCATGGAAAGGTGCAGATCAGCAAACATTACTTTTGTTTCTCAAAAACTTTACAAGCTCTGCACATAACAGCCTACTCCCCACTAAGCATACACCAGAATTATTGCTTTGCGTTTAGTACTTGGGTACAGAGTGCTTCTGTTTTGGTCACTTGCAATACAACAGCTGTGATATTTGGTAAGGTGAACAAGTTTCAAATATAAGGCATCCCCAGCACATTAATTCTGAACTAGAACACTCAATAAAAACCTATACTTAGCAAAATCATCTCTTCTACTTATCAGGGCACAGCAAATGAAAAGAAAAATTGGGGTCTGATATCATGGACCACAGAAATGGATCTACATCTTGTAATCGTACAGGAAACTAATATATATATATATATATATATATATATATATATATATATATATATATAGACATACATACACACACACACATAATGCATATAGACATAGACATGCATAATGCAATCAGTTAAAGCAGCATATTTAATTAACTACTTTTAATTGCATTCTGGCAACTATATGGTCTCTAGCTGGCAATACATCCCTTACCCATGCCATATTCAGTGAGTAAATCTAAACCTACATCAAATGTTCAGTAAATGATTACTTACAATAGATTCAGAGAGACATAGCTGCAATGTAGTGCAGCTGGTAGTTTTATTCTTTTACGCTGCTTAGACTCTTGGTTGAATTTCATCTGGGGTACCTTCTTTGTGGAGTATGCATGTTTTTCCTGTGCTTGCACATACTACTACCAAGTTCTCTAGTTTCTCTTACCCTCTGACACATGTTAACAGGTTGAAGGCTGACAACATATTGTCCCTAAACACTGTGTTTATGCGTGCATGTGTATGACTATGGGCATATGTTTGAGTGCCCGCTGATGGGCTGGCATCCTATCCAGGACTGGATTCTGCCTTACAGTTAATGCTTGCAAGGAGAGGTTTCAGGCACTGAGGACACAAACTGAATGAAAGCTTGTGCTAAAATGTATGTGCATATACATGGATTTTGGAAAAGTTGGTGAAGAAAGGTTGTGCTGACTCTACTTTTAACATGCAGTCATTGTTAAAGGATGGTAATATAGGGTATAATGTTGACAGATAGAATAATTAAATTTTAATACTGATAAATCAGGGAATGTGCTGCCCCAGTTAAAAATAAAAAACTTGATTTTAAAAATTAATTCACATAGGTATTATCATTAGAAACCACAGTGATACTCAATACATGTTTGCTGTTGTATTGTAACTGATTTATAGGATACGAAGAACAAATATTGATTACTGTGGAAGAACTTTCTAAAGAATTACACATCGGACATGTAAATAAAAAAATAATAATTTTAGGCAACTTGACTATGCTCATTAAAAATTGATGTGTAGAATAGGAATATTCTAGCTGAAAACATTATATTTTAGATATTACTCTGAACAAAATGAGTTTAAATTACCAGTAAACCAACTACAAAAAATACAGTCCTTTATGTGGTAGTAATGCTCCAAGCCAAATATTTGGAATTGCAGTTACAAAGCTGTTCATCCCTTATTACATGACTACACTATCATACTGGTGACATGCAATCTGAAGAAAACAACACTCCAAAAATTAAGAAAATGAAGGAAGACGGTGGTAGTTCAAAACATATGTAGCAAAAGGAAAACCTGGATGAGATTTGGAAAGAGTTGAGTGAATGGTCCAGAAGTCAAAAAAGACAGGGTATATATTTAGACACATCTTATGACACACTAATGAAAATGAAGGAATTTATAGAAATAATCCAGTTTATACCAATGTTGGAGATTGTTTATTTTTTTCTTTCTGGGGTTAAGACTCTCTTCGCTGATCTACCCACTTCGTTCTGGCTCACTCCTCTCCCCTACTCTTTTAACCACTCCCCCACCACATTCAGGCAGTCACTCTTCCCTTTTCTCCTCCCATCCACTTCCTTCCAATTCAGTTTCATCACTTCCTGTGTTTACAACATAGTAACACAAATGTCTCCCATTATTTATCAAACTTAATCCCT
Organism: Protopterus annectens; assembly: GCF_019279795.1. Classification (NCBI taxonomy): domain Eukaryota; kingdom Metazoa; phylum Chordata; order Ceratodontiformes; family Protopteridae; genus Protopterus; species Protopterus annectens. The sequence continues at coordinate 167,711,636 of NC_056749.1, forward strand.
TTTCCCTTTTACCCTACTCCTTATAACTTTAGTAAATGCCACAGCACTAAACCCTCATTCTCTACCTCCTAAAACATACTCTTTATCCTGCAACACATGTGCTCCATTTAATACTTACCTCAAACATAAGCCATAGCCTTTATCACAAAAATCCTATTCTTTGTGCTAAAATACACTTACTCCCTTCAAACTGCACCTTACATTTTATATCAAACTTCAACTTCCATGCCCTTCACTACATAATCTCTAAATTTTCTTAACTCATTCTCCATTCTTCTCATATCCTTTCCATCCTTACCTGCTCTGGCGATATCCACCCCAATCCAGGGCCCTCTAGCTCTTACAACTTCACAAACTCTAATTTCTCCAAATGCTCTAAATCACTTCACATAACTACTCTTAATTTCCAAAGTATCTGTAATAAAACATCCGAGCTGCATGCCTGGCTCTCCCAAAGCAAAACTGACATCCTAGCAGCTGCAGAAACCTGGTTAAAATCCTCTGTTCAAGACTCTGAGCTTCTCCCTCCAAACCTTAGTATTATTAGGGCAGATACACTACAGAAAAAAGGAGGTGGTATGGCCCTCTTTCACCCCAACACCCTCAATATTTTTCCATACAAAGACCACATCCCTCAGTTCCAAAATGCTGAGATATTGATCTCCTTTCTTGAAATTAACTACTCAAAAAAACTTTGTATCATTGTCCTATACATCCCACATGGAAATAACATTCCAACTCTAGAAGATATTCTATCCTGGCTCTCCTACACTATAAAAAATGAAACCATTATCCTTTGGGACATGAATATTGTTTGGTTCTCTCTCTCTCTCACAATCAGTCAACCACCAGCATAAACCTATTTCACTTCACCCAACTTATCGCTACTGCTACTAGGTACAACAACAAAATCAATGAAGGATCCATCCTAAACTGGATTCTAGTCTCAGATCCTTCCAAATTCATAACTTCTGGCACTATGTCCAACTCTGTTAGTGACCATCTCCCTGCCTCTACCAATCCTACTTGTTCAGCCATCCCAAAAAAAAACATAATATTAAACTAGTCCAAACCCTTTCTAAATTTAACCCCATCACATTTAACAGGATCCTGAAAAGCATTAGCTGGAGTATCCTTAAAACGCTCCCTTTGGATGACGCTTTGCTTCACTTTAATGCTTCTTTTCAAAAAATATTAGATAGCCTAGCCACTTCAAGAACCAAAAGAACTAAAACTAGTAATGCCCCCCCAACGGCTAACAAAAGCTACTAAACAAATCATGACTAATAGGGACAATGCACGGAAAGTTTGGCTTAAATCTAACAATACAGCCAACCTTATTCATTATAAACAGCTCCATAATCACACTAAGAAACTCATCTCTAAAGAAAAACAGTACACTTCTGGGACCAGCATATTAATAAAAAAGTAACCCCAACATTTTTTGGTCTTCTGTCAGTCTCCTGAACCCTGGCACCAAACCCAATCTTGGCCCACAGCTCCGACCAGCCTCCTGAACAAATTTCAAGCATCTTTAACTCTTACTTTATTGACATCATTACCAATATTACCTCTACTTTTTTCCTTCCTCTCCCAAACACCACCACCACTTCTTCGCCATCTCATACACTTCCTCAGAATTTTCCCAACATTTCATATACTGCTCACTATCCCCCTCCATCCACTGACACTCCCTTACTCCCTTGCCAAACAGCTTACAACTGATTCCTCAGCCACATTTCAATTTCTCTCATATCCCTACCTCTTATATAAAAAAAAACTTCTTCTAAAATTAAAGCCCTGCTCCAACTCTGTTGACAATATTCCTGCCAAATTTCTTAAACTCACTGTAGACTCAGTGGCCTTACCACATTAGCATTCTGATAAACAGAAAAATATTGTATCAGCCCTTTTCTTGGACTTATCAAAAGTATTTGATACCATCTCTCACTCTATCCTCCTCTTCCAGCTCTCCAGTGTTGGCCTATCTCCCCAGTCACTTAACTGGTTCAAAAGCTACCTCTCTAACACAGAGCATGCTGTTAAATGGCAGAACTCCATTTCCCCTTACATTCACAACCCTATAGGTGTACCCCAAGGCTCAATTTTAGGCCCTCTTCTGTTCATTTTTATTATTCTCCAACAAGCTATCCAGCACATAGATGACTCCACCATAGTCTGCTTTCCTCACAACTCAAAAATACTAAAGCAAATCACCCAAGCTGCATTTTCCACGGTCGAAACCTGGCTTCACAAAAATCACTTTTCTCTAAATCCTTAAAAAAAAAAAAAAAAAAAACTTATGATCTTTACTCCCAAGAGAAATTCAACCATTAATAAAGCCGATTTCAAAATATTCTCTCAACTCCACCAAAACTGAGTTAATAACCCACACTAAGCTATTAGGAGTAATTACTGATGAAAACCTCAAATTCGATCTTCATATTCAAAACAGTATAAGCAAGACTCACAAAAAACTGAGGCTACTCTACAGACACAAGTTTCTCTCGCTGCCTTCTAAACAAGCATTAGCACTATCTCACCTTCTGCCTTTGCTAACTTATGGTGCTCCTTTATTAACTAACCTGCAGTCTTCCCTAAAGGTTAAATTAGAAACATGCTACAACAAGATTGCTAAATTTGCCACAAATAATCATCATTCTACTCATCGCTGGACTGCCCCTACAACAATTACAATGGCTTGAACTCCTCCACTACCTACTCCTCCAGCTCAAAATCGCTCAAACTGATATAGAAGCCTCATGACTGTCCAGCACTTATCTCTCTATTCACCTTTTACAATCCAGCTCTGCCTCTTATGTTTTGAATGGGTTCCTATCACGTAGTCAAACTTTTACAACTTCGAACCTCATATGGTAGAGACCATAAGTTTGAATTTGTAAAAGTTCAAGTGTTTAATGGAAATCTCCATAAGCGGAGGTTTCCATTTTGTTCAATGGGTTGCAATCTCGGAGTTGGTATATTTAAGTAGCGGGAGATGTGGAGGACTTGACCCCCCCCCCTGCTTAAAAAGTACAGTTTTGTACCTACCATAAATGTAGATGTTCGAGTGCTAATACAGCTGCAGTAATCACAGATGGGTTTTCTGCTGTCAGGCGGGTCCTCGGTCGGCCGAATTCCAAAGTCTAGGTCCGGCGTCAGTTGTTGTCGCTTTCTTTCCTGACGTCAGTGCGACAGGGGTATACAAGACACAGCTGACGCCATTTTCTTCAGTCTTTCTTGCCCCAAATGTCAGGTGCCCCCAGAAGGAAGGCAATACATAAATTATATATATATTAATGCAATGCAATATAATCAAAAATCAGTAGTTGCAAGCAAATATACCATAGAAGGATAACCCAATCAGGTTGTATGAGGAGGGGTTAGCCCCTAGGCCTTTACCAAGAGGGGAAGGAGGGAGGGAAACCTGTACTGCAGCTGTATTAGCACTCGAACATGTACATTTATGGTAGGTACAAAACTGTACTATGTTCATCGTGCATACAGCTGCAGTAATCACAGATGGGTATAATCCCAAAGCTACGCACAGGGTGGTAAGCACTACGTGGAACTGGGATGAGCCAGAATGACTTGCAACACAGCAGTGGCAAAGCCTGCTCTAGTTTTGGAGTATAAAGGCAGGTGGTAGTGTTTGGTGAAGGTATGCACAGAACTCCAAGTGGCTGCCTCCAAAATATCTTTGGTAGGAACTCCTCTGAGGAAAGCTGTAGAGGTAGCTGTGGCCCTGGTGGAGTGGGATCTGATGCCTGTAGGGACAGATTTTCCATGAAAGGAGTGACAAAACCGTATGCAGTGGCCTATCCATTTTGAAATTGTCTGTTTGGTAACTGGCTTCCCTTGAGCTCCTACAGCATAGGACACAAAAAGTTATTCTGATTTCCTGAAAGGCTTTGTTCTGTCCAAATAATAACATAGCTGTCTATGGATGTCTAAGGAGTGTAGCAGCCTTTCCCCTTTGTTTTGAGGATTGGGGTAAAAGGTAGGTAAGTGTATGGCTTGATTTAAAGCTACCCTGGATACCACTTTAGGCATAAATGGCGGGTTGGTTCGAAGGGAAACCCTGTCCTGAAGGAAGATGAGAAAGGGCTGCACAGCCATGAGGACTTGTAGTTCTGAAACCCTACGAGCTGAGGTAATGGCCAGAAGGAAAGCTGTTTTCCAGGACAAATATTGCAAATCTGTTGAGGCAGCTGGTTCAAAGGGAGGCAATGTTAATTTTTCTAGAATGTAATTAAGATCCCAGGCTGGTATTGGTTGTTTCCTTTTAGGTCTTATATTCTTAGCCCCTCTGAGGAACTGCCTTAAGAGTGGGTGAGAGAATAAGGGTGGATCAGTGTTGAATTCTGCAGAAATGGCTGAGGCATGAATTTTTATGGAGGAAAATGAAAGTCCACTGTTCAACAGCTCAGCTAGATACTGTAATATCTGAGGCAAATTCAGTTTTCTAGGATCCTGGCCTTTTTTCTCATTCCAAGAGCAAGACCGTTTCCATTTTGCAGAGTAAGCCTTTCTGGTAGATGGCCTTCTGGCCTCCAAAATGACATCCTGCACCTCTTTGGAGAGTAGGGTCTGTTGTGGTGTTAAGGAATTTTCCATGCAGCGAGATTGAGTGTTTTCAGCTGACTGTGAAGAGTTTTGTAGCTGTGCTGAGTCAGTAGAAGAGGCATTAGAGGTAGGGACCAGGGAGGAGTATGCGTTAGGCTCCTCAGGAGTGGGTACCAGTGTTGTCTTGGCCAGTCTGGAGCAATCGGTATCATCTTCGGTCTGTCTGCTCTTGCTTTCAAGAGCACCTTGGGCAGAAGAGGCAAAGGTGGGAAAGCATAAACTGTCCATGCTGCCCAACTGAAAGAAAGGGCGTCCACTCTCCAGGCCTTTGGATGAAAGGTCCTTGAACAGAACTTTTCCAATTGATGATTCCTGTGGGAGGCGAAGAGATCTATGTCTGGCCTTCCCCATGCTTGGATTATCTTTGTAAACACTTGAGGATGCAACTTCCATTCGTGTGGGTCTGTCATATTTCTGATTAGATTGTCTGCCAGCTGTTTTCCAAACCTGGCAAGTACTGTGCTTGAAGTTCGATTTGCCATTCCAGAGCCAAGTTCCAAAGTGACATGGCTAGTCTGCACAGGGGGTATGAATGTGTTCCTCCTTGTTTGTTTATGTACCACATTACTGTGGTGTTGTCTGTTCTTATCAATAATTGCCCTGGATGCAAGAGGTCCTTGAAAGCTGTAATTGCATTTATCACTGCTAGCATTTCTTTTTGATTGATGTGAAGGTGCTTTTCCTTTTGGGACCATTTGCCCTGAATGCACCTGTCTGTCATGTGCACCCCCAGGCATAGTCTGAGGCATCTGTTGTGATGACTTGATTTGCTTGAGGCTTGCAGAAAGGAAGACCTGTGTTTGTTTGACATGCTTGGGCCCACCATAGAAATTCCTTTTGCAAACATGGGATTATTGGTATTATTGTTTCCAAACTGTGGCTGTGTTGAGACCATAGGTTTTTTAGGTACCATTGAAGTTTCCTCATGTGCAACTTTGCACATGGGATTAAAAGAATGCAAGATGCCATGAAGCCCAGAGCCTGCAGGATTTTCCTTGCAGTGAGCCTGGTACAATTTGCTAGTATTTTGAAGTACTGAGTTAGTTGCCCCTGTTTTTCTGGCGTGAGATAGGCCATCTGGGTGTTTGTGTCCAAGTTGGCACCCAGGAAAGTTATTTTCTGAGATGGTGTTAGCCTGGATTTCTCTTTGTTGACTGCGTATCCCAGAGAATTCAACAACCGTGTTACATAAGCCAGATGTTCCAGAAGTATGTGCTTGCTGTCTGTTTGGATCAGGCAGTCGTCCAAATAAGGGTAAATTTGTATCCCTTGAAGTCTGCAGTAGGCAATTACTGATGCCAGGCATTTCGTGAATACTCTGGGCACAGTAGATAAGCCAAAGGGCAATGCAGAGAATTGATAGTGGATTGAACCTGCAAGAAATCTGAGGTATCTTCTGCAGCTTTGTCTGATTGGGACATGCAGGTATGCCTCCTTGAGGTCCAATGTTACCAGCCAAAACTCCTTGCCCAGCATGGGAAGAAGCTGCTGTAATGTGAGCATCTTGAATTTTGGTGCAGTAGAAATGTGTTTAGGATGGATAAGTCCAAAATGGGTCTCCAGTCGGTTCCTTTCCTTGGTACCAGAAATAGTCTGGAATAAAAACCTTGACCTTGTTCGTGAGTAGGTACCTCTTGAATAGCTTTCATGTCCATGAGCTTTGAAATTTGTATTTGTGCCTCTGCCCTTTGATTGTGTGGCAGGTTTGGCATGCCTCTCATTTTTGGAAGAGTGTGAAAATGTAATCTGTAGCCTCTGTTTATAATGTCCAGGATCCATTTGTCTGTTGTGATAATATGCCAATTTCTTGTAAATAATGCCAGCTTTCCTCCCAAGGGTGCTGCCAGCTGAGACTTGCTTGGCATGAAAAGGAGGAAGTCATTGGGTTTGTTTCCTGTATTGTTGTGCACTGTCTTCACCACCTCTTGGTGCTGGAGTTTGCCATTGTCTGCCTCTATATGATCCTTGAGATTGTCCTCTGCTCCTTGTGCGCCTGTATCTACCTCTTTGGGGCTTGTCCATGGCTGGAAAGGACCAGTTTTTAGAAGGCCAATTTCTGCTAAAACGTGGTGGTTGAACCTGTAGAAAAGCTTTGACAGTTTGCCTAGATTTAGCTTTTTCTTCCATTTTTCGTAGCATCTCCTCAGCATTAGTACTAAATAGTACATCCTTTTGTAAAGGAGCATCTAGTAGTTTAGCTTTAACATGATCAGGCAAGATTTGTTCCCTAAGCCAGGCATGTCTATGAATGACTGATCCTGTTAACAGCAGCTCTACTTGAGGCCTCTAAGGCATCATAGCCACATTGTAAGGTGTGTTTACCCACTTGTTCTGCACTATGCATCATATCCTGCAACTCCTTCAAATCTGGTTGTTCAGGTTGAGACATTTTATTTCTTAATTGTGATAACAGAAACTGCTGATATTTAAGCATATGGAACTGATAATTTAAGGCCCTCATGGCTAGGGTGGCCGAGGTATATACCTTTTTTCCCCACCTTTCTAAGGATCTAGACTCTCTGTCGGAAGGTAGTGGATTCTTAGCAGTAGAGGCCTTCATTCCCTTGGGGCCTTGAAAAATGGTTTCAGGGTCAGCATTATGGCTTTTGTAAAGAAATTGGTGAGAGTTAGGAACTCTGTAGTACCTATCAGGCTTGACTGGGGCAGGAGGCAGGAATCCGGATTAAGGCAAGCCTCCGAATAAACATCATCAAGTATGTCCAAGACAGGAGGTATCGCCAGAGGTCTGTGTTGAGGTAACAAAAGAAATTCCCTAAGTCTTTTCTTGGAATCAGAAAAGTCTTGGCCTTCCCAATGGAAGTGTTCCCTCAAGGTGTGCAAGGTTTCCCCAAAAGAAAAATCCTCTGGGGGAGATACAGAAGGAATGGACTGCTCTGCATCAGAATCTTCAAAAGGGGAGTACGAGTGTCCCTCTACATCAGAATGTTCTGAAAAAATGGAGCCCTGGTCATAAGAGGGAGAATCTTCCTCCACTCTGGGTCTCTTGTCTGGATGGGGTTGGGAACCCCTGATAAGAGTAATTATATCCTCAGCCATTTTTAGCATCTGCTTTTTAGGCATGGAGCCTGGCGATGGGCCCTGTGCAACAGGCCTCTTGGGATGCATGGCTGATTTGGACTTAGTAAAGGCCTTAATGGAAAAGGAAGATGAGGGTCTAAAGACACCATGGGTGGAAGTGGACCTGTCCACATTAGGAGGCTCAACACTCACAGTGGCTTCGGTGGTTGTAGTCTGGGTATGGGCCGAGGTACCTGCGGTCTCGGTTACAGAAGACACCGCCAAAGAAGTGTCGTCGGTAGTCAGGGGCTGCATAGGCGTCTCGCTGAGAACCGGACCACATGTAGCCGGTTTTGGCGTGGTGTCGGTGGAGACCGCGGACCTCGCGTGTCGGTCCTTGTCGTTGCGTTTTTTGGACAAAACAGTAGTCAGAGTCTCCGATGACATTTTATAATCAAAGGCTTTACCAAAAAAGTTTTGGGCGAACTCCGCCCGACGCTTAATAGTGCGTTTATTGAAAGTAGCACAAAAGCGACAGCCCGAGACGTCGTGGTCTGGGTCTAAACAAGGTATGCAGAGGGAATGGAAATCCTTATGCGGTATTTGCTTCCTACAAGAAATACAATTGTTAACTTTGTCTGACATCGGTCTGAGGCAAGAAAAGTTTTCCCAATGGGGTACTTAGCTTTAAAGAAGACTTCGGTTTCCAATTTTTCGTAAATTCAGGAGCTGGCCGACCGGCACTTGTGAACTGCTTGTGCTTCAGGCACCGCGCGGCAAAAAAGACTGAAGAAAATGGCGTCGGCTGTGTCTTATATACCCCTGTCACACTGACGTCAGGAAAGAAAGCGACAACAACTGACGCCGGACCTAGACTTTGGAATTCGGCTGACCGAGGACCCGCCTGACGGCAGAAAACCCATCTGTGATTACTGCAGCTGTATGCACGATGAACATCAGTTTATTTTGTTTTCCGTTTTTTTTTTAATCCATAGCCAAAGTTTTGTAACTTTGAACATAATTTACATGTTTGAAGTTATAAGACTTTGACTATGTGATACAGACCCGTTTTGAACACCAATATCTTCTCCAAATACACAAACCCAAACTACCTGCAGGTCAAATCAATTGTTTCTTTATCAACTGCATATCACACACTCAGTTCTTTACAATACCACTTCCTGTCCCTCCATCTCTAATATCTTATCTCTATATAACCCCCAACGTCAACTTCGTACATCTGACAAACAACATCTTGACATTTACAAACCGTCAAAAAATATTGGTAAGTCCCTATATAAATACTCTGTAGCTCACACCTGGAACTCCCTTCCATTTAAAATAAGAAGTATCCTCCATAAGTTCCATTTCAAACTACAACTCAAACACCACCTTCTTAAGACCTGGTCCTGCCCTTGCCAAGCTCCGACCTGATCTCTGATTTCTTCCTAAACGCTACTTTTGATTACTCTAAGTTTTTCTCTCTCTTTATCTGCCTTTCTTTCTTGCTCTTCTTTACAGTATATCTACAATCAGGTTATTGTAAATATTCCTACTCAGGGATTATCCTGCTGCTATTATATTTGATTTTTTGAAATGTATATATAAATATATTGTCTTTGTTGATTTTATTTTATGTAAATGTTTCTTGTCAATATTATGGTTGTAATAGTTAGTCTTTGTACTAGTTACTGTTTTTTGACATGTATAATTTTAAATAGAGCTTTTCTCCTTGGGTCTCCACTGAAAATGGGCCTTTGGCTCAGTTGGACCAACCCGGTTAACAAATGACAATAAATAAATAAAATAAAAATAAATTATTATACTCCTGGATGTTGTTGTGTCTTTTGGCTTTTCCCGGTTAGGGGTCGCCACAGCGGAACTCCGGTCCGCTAATGATTGGCAGTTGATTTTTACGTGCTGAGTTGCCAGCCCTAATGCACATCCTTCAACGAAGGTACGCTCATTCACGCACGTCTCCATGCAGAAGACGCTCTAACTGAGAGTCAAACCGGTCAGTGTCTTACTGTGAGGCGACAACGCTACCGCAGCACCACCACCGCGGATATTATACTCCTGGATAATTTCCAAAATAAGGAATAACCTTCCAGTATCTATCTGGTTACAACCAAGACCTTCTAACTTTAAAAGTGAACTGCATAATCACTTCTCCTCCACGTAGATATATAACTGCTCAATTCCTTCCTAAGCCATTACTTAATCTACTAATTAAACCCTGAATCTGTCTATATCCAGCTTTTCCTCCTAATTCCTTTTTATTTTAAATTCCTAATTAGCTTTTACCTAACTCCCCCTCTTGATATCACTTAACTCCTTACTCCTTTTCCCCACCTTTCTCTCTCCATTTCCACTTTCCATTTTACTTTACTAATCTTCCTTCTCTCCTTTTTAGTGACCTTTAACTTTTACTCTTCCCCCTCGTACCCCCTCTTTTGTTTGTCCTTTACTTATTTTCTTGCCTCCATGCCATTATAAACTCTTACCTATATGCCTTTCTCACTAACGTACATTCTTATTTTTATATTGCTTGATCTAAACAATGCATCAAACTATGAACTTTTTTCTTCTGCATATAACGGTTTAATTCAGAAATCACTGCATTATGCTCTGTACTATTTTCAACTTATTATTGTGCCACTGTACTATTACTATGTCTAAATTTTCTGTTAATACATTGTTTTATTTAGTCATTTTATTCTATGTAATTTTATAAACTTTTTTTGTAATTTTAAGCATTATTTTTTATGTATTATTTATTTATTTATTTTACATTGGAGCTTTTCTCCCCCGGCTTCCACTGAAAATGGGCTAGCTTGGTCCAGTGGACTTCCCCAGTAAACAAATGTCAATAAATAAATAAATAAACAGATTCCTTGCCAACCTGGTTATGGAACTCAAAGTGGATGAAATGTAACAGGTGCAAGTAAAACACTTAATGACATAACAACAAATTAAATAGGAAGAATAAAAACCATCCAGACTCATACCTCTCAACCGTACTGAATTCCTTGGAATTTCCTGGTTTTGACACTAAAATGGGGTGCCACGAATTCCCAAATGGCCCCTTCAAATCATGATTTTTTTCCTTTATTTACATTTTTTTATTAATGCTAACGACACTGCGCATACGTCAGCATTGTGAGATGCTGCCATACCCTTGACTGCTTGTATAAGTTAAGATAGCATCATTTTCTAGCTAAAGGTGCACAATATCATCTTGTATAAAAGAAATTGGAATGTTGAAAGTAGCATAGAACAGACCCCTGTAAGTAAAGTTGTTTTTTCGTACACAAAATTAAGATTCTACATCTACTGTGTAAAACTGACACACTGCTTGGTTGGCTGCAATACCTGCACTGCATAATCAACACAACTCCGACTGACTTCATCTTAAAACCTGGTACACATGCTAGCAGTATTGTAATTGAGAGTGCTCATCGAGCCCTGCACACTAAACAGGTGACAAATACCCCGAGACAAGTCTATGTTAAGCTGCTGAATTATCAAGATGTCTAAAGGATACTATCGGTGGCTAAAAATCAAGGGACAGATCTCCTGGAATGGCCATAAAATAACCTTATCGCAAGATCTCCCGGTAGCCATTAAGGAAAAGTGCCAGAAGCTTTCCCCATACTGCGCTGATCTCATTAAGAGAAACATCAAATTTCAAATGCGTTACCCAAATACCCTAAGCTTCACATACAAAGACGTTAAATATGCTGCAGACTCACCTAAGGATGCAAAAGCTGCATTCTTGAAGTGTTTTGGTAAAGCTCCAGATGCATAATGTCCCACGCAGGAAAAAAATGCCTTGCTTCCTTTTCAGTAGCTGTTGCTGATTAAATATGCCGAATTTATAGCAACGACCTTAATTAACCTAAAACAATAAGAGTTAACTCTTATAACTTTAAATTATAAATCACTAGCCTACTGTGCCTGGAAATGTTCGCCAGACAGGAAGTGTCCCTCTAAGGAACATATCTTTTAGCTCCTGTTGGAAGTTAGGCGTGATTTCAACATACAACTCCCTACCTACATTCATACGCCTTCTGTGGACAAGACAAACACACAAACGGCCGAGCTGCCCATCTTCAATTCAACGAACCAAGTACATGCACAAACTCTGTACCAAAGTAAGGGAACTACACTCCTTCGCTCCTCAAAAACATCCAGTAAAAAGTCCGGTAACACTGCCTATCTTCAATGCAAGACACACCCAAATCAAGTCAACTCAAGCAATAACAAGCAATCTAGCTCTAAAGGTAAACAGCTCACATACATATTTAAAGAATAAAAATTTGGGGAACAAAATGAGAATTTTTAATAACTGGTTGCTATTCTGATGATAGATCCTGTCTACGCAATCTGAACTGACACTAGATAACTGCTTATCAGCAGGAGATACAAAGGGAAAATAGAGTAAATTGTTGGAACTCAACTCTGAAATTAGTATAATATACAGCCCATTCCATATAATTAATACTGCCAAATATTAAGCATCTCTTATTTCAACCTTTGTTCATCAGAATTTCAATATATGCACAAGTAGTGCAAATAGAGCCAAATATGAATGGCTCCTATCTTCTATTGATGCTTTTGTTTAATGAAGTTTAGTGCGGTAACTAAATGAATAGTGATGCCAAATTCTATAACTTTTGTGTAGCCACTTTGTATTAATAGTTGAGGTTAGTTAAAATGGCAAGGGGGCTAGGAATTTTGGTCAGCCTTATGCTTTAATATTAAGAAGTGTTTTGTTTTAATAAGCTATGTGCTCATATGACAAGGTACTATTGTACTAAGTTTGTTACACTAATCCTTGTCACCTTTTAGCTTTTTGGAAAATATACCTGTGAGCATATATACACTAGTTTTTTCATATAAAGTTATATTCCTACATTTCTCAGTTTAGATACTTTTCTTCCCAAATATGTTTCTTGTTAAGTTTTCTGCAATTAAATTATTATCAATTAGGGTTTAATAGAAATGCTTGTATTCAGCAAATAGTCTGGTGGCTATTTTGTACCTTACTTTACTGTACTTTCTTGTAGGGGCGAAATGGATTATTGTTAGAAGGGTAAGGATGATGACTCTAGGAATCGCACTGCTACTGTATATATGTTTTAGACTTAAAAATATCCAATAAAATCACCACGTAGCCGATGTCCTCCAACCTCAAACCAGAATTTATTATAAACAGAACACAAATAAATTCTGGTTTGAGGTTGGAGGACATCGGCTACGTGGTGATTTTGTTGGATATTTGTTGGTGTTTCACCTTTTGGCACTTTTTCTTGGATTGAGACTTTTTAAAAATGTTAAAGATACTGTGTGTAATATTATGCTTGGGTTACACAACCCTTCAAATTGGTAAACACCTCATTGTATGTATGTGTGTAACCATATTTCATCATACTCTTTCATATAGTTGGGGTAAGCGGGTAGGCATAGGGTTGCTATTGGAAGAGTGTGTTAGTGCCACCGTGAACATGCTACTCTATATCTATTTCCTGGCCCTATATTCATTACGTTTAGTCTAATCTTTTGGAACCTTGTAATTCATAAATACCACATCTCCTTAATAATAATATTTGTTTCATTAATCAAACCCTGGGAATGTGGATCATAGATTCCTGGAATGTCAGGGGACTACAAGATACAAGTAAGAAAAATCTACTGATGCATTTAATTTTTAAATCTGAAGCACATATATGTTTTCTACAGCAGACACGCATGCTGAGAGAGGACTGGAAAGAAGCTTCAACCAAAAAGTGGATTAAAGAAATAGTTGCAGCTGGGGATAATTCAAAATCAAAAGGTCTAGCTATTATTATTAAAAAATATTTTCAGTTAACAATTTTAGATCAACGCTCCGATGAAAAGGGCAGAAGGTGTTATTTTATAACTACTAATCCATTCAATAGAAAATAAACTCTTTCTTTATGTCTATGGTCCCTGTCAGAAAGAACAGGACTTTATTTTAGAAATCCACAATATCCTACGCAATTTTCCTGACCATGAGCTTATATTAGGTAAGGACTGGAACGCGGTTATTGATCCTGGGATAGACCGTACTAGAAACCCCCCTCTCTCAAAATTTACAGGCATCAACTGCTTTAGGTGAACTAATGACTGATTGATTTACGTTTAATAGACCCTATCTCATTTGGTGAAGGGCAAGAAAAGATTGGCCTATACACATATTTCCAAATGTCATAATACATGGTCTAGGATAGATTTTTTCCTTATAGGTTCATAGGTAGGTACTAGGCTATTGGCCCTAGGGCCTATATAAGCCTAGCCAAAAATGTAACCTGGCTTTCGCCACCCAAGAAAATTATTTTCCTGTGCCCCTGTCGAGCAGAGCCACGGAAGTGATCCCTGGGGTGATATTCCTATTTTCCATCCAATCATCAACATTTTTCTTGAAGAGTGCTAATAAGGAGCTCTGTTTGTCATAGATAGGTAGTCTGTTCCAGAGTATGGAAAGTCTCTGGGACAGGAATCTATCCCTCCAGCATGTTCTGTTTATTGTGGTGACAAGGTTTAGATCCCTAGAGGGTGTAGCTTGGAGGGATTGGGATTTCTTTAAGTGGAGCATGTCCAAAAGCTCTGGGTTTGACATAGCTTTGCATGTTAGGCAGAGATCGCCACTGAGTAGGCAATATGCGATGGAGTAAAGCTGGAGTTTTTTGAGACAGTCTGCATAGGGCATCTGTTTTGTGAGGTATTTCTGTGGCATTTCCAGTTGTTGTAGATGTCTTGTGAGGTATATACCAAAAGGGGCATTGTACTCTATAATGGGTCTAATGAGTGATGAGTAGAGGGGAACAATGACCTCTTTTTCTGGATGAGAAACCTTTTGTGATGAGGTGAGCCATGTAGAAGGATTTCCTGGCCACTGTGGCGATGTGATTATCAAAGGAGAGACTACTGTCCACCTGTGTCCCAAGGTCTCATCACATTTTTGGTGTTAAGTAGACTACCAGCTATGTTGTAGTTCATGGGTACAGAGTTTTTACCACAGGGGATGACAATGCACTTTTTGGCAATGAGCTTGAGGCCATGGCTTTGACACCAAACATCTGTCTCAGTGAGGCCCTTTTATAGTATGTCCACATCGTTAGGAGTTTCGATTACGGCTCCTAGGTTTGCAGTCATCTGCAAACTTTGTTAGCCAAAGACCTTCTGTGTTAGCCTGTACTTCAGAGAAGTAGATACCAAACAGGAGAGGACCCAGGACTGAACCCTGTGGTACTCCACTTGTCACTGGTCTGAAGTCGGATTTGAAGTCTGCTACTTTCACAGTGTGGGTTCTGTCTGTGAGCCAGTTGGCAACCCATCTTGTGACACAGGGATTTATACCTAGTTCAGTGAGCTTATCTATAATTCCAGAGTGGGGGATAGTGTCAAAAGCCTTGGAGAGATCTAGATAAGCTGTGTGAACCACCTTACCCTCATCTGTGGCTTTGGTGACTGCTTCCAGGAAGTCAATCAGGTTTAGGAGATATTATCTGCCTTTTAAAAATCCGAACTGGATAGGGTCCAGAGTTTGGAGATTACCAATGTCTTTGTTTATGAGTTCCATGATGATACCTTCCATGGCCTTGCAGAACAGGCTTGTCAGGCTAATGGGGCGGTAGTGGGATAACCGTCACGGTGCGCCATTCAGTGGGCACAAAGCCTGAGGTGAGGCTATGATTGAACATGGTACTTAGGTAGAGTGCCAGTTCATTCTGTAGTTCATGTAGAATGCAGCCTGGGATATTGTCAGGTCCCATGGATGCTGTGTTCTTGGCTTTGGATAGTGTATTTTTTACCTGTGCAGCCATGATTACAGGAACTTTGCATTCTTCCAGTATAGAGATGGGCCCTCTAGGGGGTGAGAGGGGGGGTAAAGTTAGCACTGAACCTATCTGCCAGGATGTTGGCAATATCAGTTGGTTCTGTATATTTAGTGCCATTGTGCTGTAACTCAGAGCAGATCTGAGTGTTGCCATTGAGATTCTTGACATAGCTATAGAATGCTTTGTGGTTGTCTTTAGAGTCAGTGGCAATTTTGTTTTCGTAACTAGCTTTGGATGATTTTATGAGGGATCTCAGCTTCTTACTGAGGTTGACCAGGGAGTTCCTCCAGTCATGGGATTTTACTCTTTTTTGCAACAGTTTCTTTCTTCTCTTGTAGAGTTTGTTTATGGCAGAGGACCACCAGACTGGCTTCCTTTTTTTTGGAGGATAGCATCTTGGTTCCATTAGGGATAGCATGATCCATACACTTGTGTAAGTGCTTATAAAGTGCATTTGTGTAGAATTCAGCAGTCGTACCTCTACTGTCCGTCTGCATGGGTGTCATGAAGTTTGCCACTTATTTCTTAAGAAGTGTGAAATTGGCTTTGGAGAAGTTTTTTACAGTGGTTTCCCTAATTGGGGGTGGGGGCGGGATGTGGATGTCTAGGGTGATTAGCTTGTGGTCGGATCTGACCAACGAGTAATTGACCTCTGATGTGGAACACCGGTTGCCCATGTTGGTAATGACCAGGTCTAGGATATTGCTGCCCCTGGTGGGGGTTTGAATAAGTTGATCCAAGGTGTTGGAATTTATGAATTCCAGAAAACCTTGAGCAAAAGAGTTAGTACAAGTAGTTTTCTCAGTTAATAGTGGGGTAGTTGAAATCACCCATTATTAGGGTGTTGAGTTGTACCCTAATACTTTCCAGTGTATCAAGAAATGAGGAGAGGGAATCCTGGGGCATGGTGGGGGTGGGTGGGTGGGTCTGTAGCAAGCTACAATTTGGATTGCGGTCTTGCCCAGAGTTAGTTGCACTTGGATAATCTCAGATGCATTATGCTGTGCAACTAGCCTGGAGGAGTGGATATCCTTAATGAATATGGACACACCTCCACCTTTAGTGCTTCAGTCCAGGTTAGGTGGCCAAAAGGTGTGGTATGAATTATAGCCTGGTAATGCAGGGGTGCTCTCTGGAGCTTTGAACCAGGAGTGCCTTGAGTGAGTGCATTTTGAGGTTTAGACTTCTAGCATTGAGATGCAATACCCTCAGATTTTGCTTGCTTGTACCTGTTACGGTGGTGAATTTGTCATTTGAACCTTGCCTAAAAAAGGCACTATAGGGGTGGCAAGAGCCTTAGCCAGTATCCAGAATCCCAAGGGTGACAGGTGCAGGCCATCTCTGGCAAAGCATCGTGGTCTGTCGATCATGTCGTCCTAGGCAGACAAATACTGGATCCCCTCAGAAGGACACCAGAAGCTTAGCCAATTGTTGAAGTCAATCATTTTGTCCTTTTACTGTGGTATCATTTTGGGTGATGGCAGGATGCTACTCAGGGCTAGGGTCATACCTGCCTGGGCTACAAGATCGAAGAGCTCCTCCATGTCTCTTTTCATGTAGTCCAGGGAGGTACATCTCAGGTCAATCACACCAACATGGACAATGACAGAGTCATATTTGTACTTGTTGTGGAGTGACCTGAGTGCGTGCGTCATGTGGCGGATCCTGGCACCTGACAGGCAGCTGACAGTAACTTTCTCCTTGTTTAGCATGGTGAGTGAAACATCAGTGTGCCTGACTATAGAGTCACCTATGACTAGAGTGTTGGGTACGTTGTTATGCCTTATGGGCTGTGGTTGAGTGGCACACTGAGTTTGTGGGCTGTCACTTGGGTTGTGTTGGGGGGTGGAGTTTGCTTGCGTTTCTGCTGTGGAGGTCCCTGATGCTTGGGCAGGTTTTTATTGAGAGCCTCCGCGAATGTAGGTGTGTGTTTTATGTTTCTATGTGTGTGTTTTGGTGGTGTAGGTTTTGAGGGACTATGTGATGAGTGTGGTGTGGTGCAAGTGTTTACCTTCTCCTCTTGACTGTCTAGTCCAGTCTTATGTGAAGAGCGCTTTGCTTCCAGTTTGGCTATATAAGTGCATCTCTCACAGGTTGTAATGTTGGGTGGTAGGAGGAGAGGGTTGTCTGTGTACATGAGGCAATTGCTGCATTGCCTCAAGATGCCCAGATTCATCAGGTAGACAGGAGAAACCACCGTGAGCTGACCCTTAGACATGCCTGGATAGGTGCTTATTTATTAAGTACTAAAAGCTGCTTTCCACTACACAAGTGAGGAAAATTGAGTGCTGTAGTAATTTGCAGCTTATTTAGTGCTTACAACGAGTTCTGAACAAGTGCTGAGTTCAAAGAAACAGATTTGAGTGCTGAAACTAGAAAACTGGCTAGTTCTAAGAAACAAAATTAAGCTAGAAGGCTTCCCGCCAACACAGAAAGGCTTGATGGTTCATAAGCCTACAGTCTAGACCACTTACAGGAAAAGCAGGAAAGAAGCTTAAAAAAAATTTTTTTTCTTTCCCAGATGCTCTCTTTGTACACAGTAGGAGTGCCTGAAATCAGAATATGATCTCACTGCACTCAGTTGAGTGAGCAAATGAGATGGGCCCAGAAGGAGTATCCAAACACAAATTTGCAAGGGGGACGGGGCAGTTTCAAAGTCACCAAGATTAACACCAAAACAAAAACAGGGAGAGTGGGTGGGGAACTGACTGAAAAAAACAGAGTCAAAACTTTCAGTTCGGTTAATATTCAATGCAACACAAATAAATCAATTAAAATGCTGTATTATTTGAAGAAAGTGCAGATAAAAGGTACTTAAATTCTCTTATACGTCCAGTTGAATACAGCTAGATCTTAGCCGGACGAAGCTGAGGTTTTAAGCAAAAAATATTCAAAATGTACCACTTAAATAGGCAGTGACAGGATATCAATGAATGAGACTACCCCCGCCTGCAATTACTAACAGGCAAGAAAAGTCTAGTAAGCACTAACTGAAAAAACAGAGTCAAAACTTCCAGTTAAGTTAATCTTCAATGCAACACAAATAAATCAATTAAAATGCTGTATTACTTGAAAATTTCAAGTGCAGATGAAAGGTATTAGGTCTTATTTCAGAATCACTGGCAGAAGGAGACATTAATACGAAACAGACACTTCTCGGATCATTCTAGAATTACCTTAAAGTTACACTTTCCTACCAACTTGGCAAAAAGGTTCAAGAACTGTAAGTGGTCCTTAAATAATATTCTATCTAATTCAGAGGTAATTCGGGAAATATCTGACATTTTAACACATCTAAACAATAGCATAGAAGACATAAATATTCCATGGGATATCCAATGGGCAGCCTGTAAAACACAGCTCAGGGGGGTCCTTATCCAAAAAGCTACCTATTTTAAAAGAATTGCAACAGAAAGAGAAAGCAAGTTAATTGCAGACTTGGTAGATTTAGAAAAGTATCTAGACAAACCCGATCCCAGTATTGAAAACCTAATAAATAATACCCAAAGACAACTACACGAATTACAGCAACAAAATTATTTTATGTATGAACTAAAATGCATAGCCAGATATTCAGAACTGGCAAAATTCTCATCAAAAGTCCTCGCAAGTATTATTGAAAATAAACAAAAAAGAGGCAGAATTTTGCTACTTTATCACCAAGATAGGGTACTTAAATCAGATACCCAAATTCTTGATTGTTTTTCATCTGATTTATTCTGAACTATATGGCACGAATAATCAACGACCCTCTTAAGAAGAAATAACAAAATTCCTTGGCAAGATAACACTCCCTAAAATAAGTAAAAATCATGTAGAATTCCTAGATGCTCCCCTTGAACTACAAGAAATAGTTGATGCTATAGGGAGATTGAAAAGGGGCAAGGCACCCGGTGTGGATGGATACACTTCAGAATTCTATAAAGCTTTTAATGTAATTTTATTACCAATACTATTGAAAGTATACAACCATATTAACATTTATGGAATATCTGACTATCATTTAAATAATTCCAAAACAATTTTCATTCCCAAAACCCCCCTGGATAAATCCAACCCACATAATTACAGACCTATATCTCTATTAAATGTAGATATTAACATTTTATCATCAATTCTAGCCAAAAGACTGAAGAAAGTTATGCCTTTCATAATCTCTCCGGAACAAACAGGTTTCTTGCTAAATGGACAGACTTCGGATAATACTCTAACATTAGACGCTATGCTACATCTCAATATGGATAATAATAACTCGAAGTATGGGTTAATACTTGATGCTTGTAAAGCCTTTGATAGAGTAAGCTGGAGGTTCCTATTTACTACCATGTCCCATTCCAACATTCCCAAGAGTCTCGGCAATCTTATTGAAAATTGATATAGTAAAACTTATAGCCATCTGCACATTAATAAGACCTTATCTAAACCTATCAGAATACTGAACGGAACTAGACAGGGATGTCCCCTATCAGCCTATCTTTTTAACTTGTACCTCGAGCCCCTATTACTTTCAATATCCCAAATCACATTTCACTCCATCCCCAAAAGTGTCAAGGTAAGTCTATCAGCATACAGGGATGTTAAATCTCTATTTTCAAACAGCCCATCTCAAACATTAAGAGATTATCTGATACAACAGATACATTTTCCAAAGTCCTGAACTATCTAAGCAATCCAAATAAATCACTGATTTTCCCTATAAACCCTATAGGCCATAAAGAATATCTATTCACATAGTCCCCATTCAGAATTAATTACTCTTTCAGGTATCTAGGAATACAATTTGATCACACCTCTCAATGTATGTATCAAAATAACCTTAACACCTGGCCCAAGGAGTACTTGACAACTGCTGGCAAAGCAGCAAGAAGAGCTTTTGGCCATCTGTCAAAGAAGCATCACATTAAGTTTTCCTGCAGACTGAGGCTATGAGATAAAACTAATATTTCTCACAATAAATAAAACAGGATTATTGTACAAAGAAAATTCAGTGGGAATAACCGCACATTCAGCACCATTTTTACCTGAAGTCTGTGTTAAATGAAGCTGAATCGTATTAAAGCAAGAAAACAGCACTTTGGTATATAAAGTAACGCATTTAATAGTTCATGTACGCTGTTAGTAAATGAAGTTCGAGACCTACACCTTTCAGTAATGCCAGATGTCAGTGCCCATCCTTCTAGAGTGACTAGAGGAAATTTAAAATGGTTGCTGCTTTTGACCCTTAGTCTTCCCCACCCGACCTGTCAGCTGTTACTATTTTGGCAGAATGTTCCTTTTTCCTGGCCTGATTTATCCCTATGGATGTATGCCCTTGTTGTCAGGTTTAATTTACCCTTTCCCATAATTATCAGAACCCCTCCCCCCCTCATCGCACATGATTTCTGAAGCTGGCTAATGCACAGCAAACCACACTGCATGACCAGCAAGTATTAGTGAGACTGAACTTTGAGGCTACATCTCTTGTATCTCCTCTTTTTTTTAGAAGCAAAAACAAATTATCTGATTGGGTAGAATTTTCCAATGCAGTTCATTCAAATCTACAGATTTTGCCCTATCCATCATTTTGTCACTCTGTTTTTTTGAGTAGTATCCCACATGCCTACTAGAGTTAGGATGAGTTATTTGCTATTTGATACTCAATTTTTTCTGAATGGAATGTCCATTTTTTTGTTCGATGCTCCTATTTTTCAGTGACTTTTGTGCCGATTTTCAATGTTTCCAAGTTGAGAGGTATGCCACAAATGTTAAAATAGCGCTTTCAACTTTTCATGAAAAGATTCTGGTTTAATAATTTGTCTGTTCTTCAATTTGTGTTTGAATGTTGGTATCCCATAATTCCACTGCAATGGGCATGGTTACATAATTGTGTATGTAAATTTTATGTTAATTAGTGTCCAGATTTTTGGCCAGTTGTACCTACTTTTCATGGGCCTTTGTCCAGATTTTTGATGTTCCCAGGTTGAGAGGTATTTATGTCCAGACTATATCTTGATTTCTGAGTACAAGCTATTGACTAAAATTATTATTACTTTGTTTAAAATATTAGGCAATTACTTGCAAAAAAAAAGAATTAAAAATAAATCAAACTTTGGATTTTAAAGATAATCAGATGACATGGTATAATTACATAAAAGTTAAGCAATATTACTACTACAGATCTTACACATACATACAAACTCTGATGGGAATAAAATGCTTGTGCAGAATTAGTTTACAGGTTGACCAGATGGGGAGAAGTCAGTGAAGAAACAGAGATTATGAAGGTCACACATATGGTTTTAATATATATAAAACATTAGGACAGAACCTGAACTAATAATAATAAATTATATGAGTTATAGAGCTATCTAGTTCCAATGCTCAAATATCATTTTAATGTCAGTTTTAGAGAAGGATATATCCTAGTATAGGATATCAACCAATATATAGACACAAATGAACAACATTAATTTATATAAGGTAACTTTCCAAAGATATTATGGTTCAATATGTATGCAGATATTGAAAAATTAGGTGCATATACAAATATGAAAAATCATGTGTGACACAGCAAAAATGACAAAACAAAGCAAGATGCAAGCACATTTTCTAACTGTTTAGAAAAAGACTTAAGCTACAAACTAGCTTTTAATGAGCTTCACCCTGTATTACTGAGTTTTATTTCCCACTATGGGACACTTAGCAAGTCACTTAAAGGAAAAGTTCACCTTCCAATGAAAATATTGTCCCAAACTTATTTTATTCTTTATAAAATCTAGGTTGCTGTTTAGTGCCCAGAAACACTTTGTTAGCTTTAGCTTTTTCATTCCACTTAATTTCTTTGCCAAAGACTGTAAATGGTCCACGATTTTTCCTATTCAAATCTCACACTGTTTAAGAAAAGAATTTGTCTCAGATTTTAAGACATAGGATAGACATCTGGGGTTCTGTAGTTTTAACAGTTGGTTACTGCCTCCAATTGTATACCCTAAGAGTTTGCCAGCCTGAGGTCAGTCACGTGTTATTATCAAAAAAGAAGTAAAAGTTTTTGGTTAAACAATTACATGAATAGCAGGAATGAGTTACACTGTAACACTACGTAAACAAAGTGACCAACAAGTTCCTTTTTAAGCCAATAAAATTGAACCACAAAATTAAGCACAGTATTACAATATACAATTAGATGTAATTTACCTTGGTACCAGTTTGAAATGTCAGCTGTAAGCCAACAATGAATGAGCAGAAACAATAACTTTCACTCCTAACAAGAGCGGTTAGGAGGGAAAGTTTGGAATTTAAGGATTACAGCTTTGAACACTTAAAAAATTGTTTTCACTCCTTTTGTATTGAAGAAATGTAAAGGAACAATGTATGACTTTTACAAGCTTACAGTAAGCCCAGGTAAGATTAAATCTATTAAAAAGCAGCGTCTGCTCCCATAGATTATTTAAAAGCCAGTGACTCACAGCAATATCACTGTTACTAAACACAGTAAAACTCACTGATGACATTAAAACTTGGAAAAGTAATCCATGACACTGAAACTATTTCACCCTATATGGACCCAAAATTTAATTCTGAGAAGAGCATAAAACCCATCAGCGTATCAATCTCCAAGATGTCCATTTTGTGGTACAACAAATTTAAATTCTGATACATTAGTAGTGTATGGCATATCAATATGTAATTCAAAATACATATTTTCAGTACAAGGTTAGAATTTTCCTTTAACAACAAAATGGTGCCAGGACTTCACTGAAATCATCACTAACCAACTTGGACAACCCATTTAACTAAATAAAAATTGGTAAAATCTGCTGTTATACCTACAGAGGGATTAAACTGATCAGTCACAGCATGAAGTTATGGGAAAGAGTAGTGGAAGCTAAGTTAAGAAGGGAGGTGATGATTAGTGATCAGCAGTATGGTTTCATGCCAGGAAAGAGCACTACAGATGCGATGTTTGCTCTGAGAGTGTTGATGGAGAAGTACAGAGAAGGTCAGAAGGAGCTGCATTGTGTCTTTGTGGATTTAGAGAAAGCATATGACAGGGTGCCTAGAGAGGAGTTATGGTATTGTATGAGGAAGTCGGGAGTGTCAGAGAAGTATGTAAGAGTGGTACAGGATATGTATGAGGGTAGTGTGACAGCGATGAGGTCTACAGTGGGAGTGATTGATGCGTTTAAGGTGGAGGTGGGATTACATCAAGGATCAGCTCTGAGCTCTTTCTTATTTGCAATTGTGATGGACAGGTAGACAGACGAGATCAGACAGGAGTCTCCGTGGACTATGATCTTTGCAGATGACATTGTGATCTGTAGTGAGAGTAGGAACAGGAGAAGGAGACCCTAGAGAGGTGGAGATATGCTCTAGAGAGAAGAGGAATGAAGGTCAGCAGGACTAAGACAGAATATATGTGTGTGAATGAGAGGGAGGATAGAGGAATGGTGAGGATGCAGGGAGTAGAGGTAGCGAAGGTGAATGAGTTTAAGTACTTGGGATCAACAGTTCAGAGTAATGGCGAGTGTGGAAGAGAGGTGAAGAAGAGAGAGTACAGGCAAGATGAAGTGGGTGGAGAAGAGGGTCAGGAGTGATTCGTGACAGACAAGTACCAGTAAGAGTGAAAGGGAAGGTCTACAAGAGGGTAGTGAGACCAGCTATGTTATACGGGTTGGAGACAGTGGCATTGACAAAAAGGCAGGAGTCAGAGCTTGACGTGGCATATTTGAAGATGTTAAGATTTGCACTGGGTGTGACGAGGATGGACAGTATTAGGAATAAGTATATTAGAGGGTCAGCCCAGGTTGTAAGGTTTGGAGATAAAGCCAGAGAGGCAAGATTACATTGGTTTGGACATGTGCTGAGGAGGGATGCATAGTATATTGGGAAAAAGATGCTAAGGATGAAGCTGCCAGGTAACAGGAAATGAGGAAGGCCTAAGATAAGGTTTATGGATGTGGTGAGAGAGGACATGCAGGTGGTTGGTGTGACAGACCAAGATGCAGAGGACAGGAAGAAATGGAAACATTTGATCTGCTGTGGCGACCCCTAATGGGAACAGCCGAAAAGAAGAAGAACTGTAATAAACCTTACAGATGGGAGAATAAACACTGAAGACAGTGGATGAATATAACTGTTTGATGAATATAACAGTTTGAGAATTTCAGTGGTTAACAAAACGGTATTTGATCCATGTTGTCAATGAGAAAACACAGTGTATGTTGCAAATCAAATTCAGCAGGAATGTATCAATAATGGTGCCTTGTATATTACTTTAATCAGACCAATAAACAGAATTTGGCGCACGTGTTTAGCATCCACTAAACTATTAGGAATCCAGACAAGGCTCACCAGAAATGTTTTAGGAATGAACTCTTCTGAGCTATGGTGACCAACTGAAATTAGTCCTCCACTCAGTACCATATAGCAGGCTCAGCCATATTATGGTACACAAAACAATCAATGATGCATTCCTAGCAGAAAGCTACAGAATTGTAAAACTGAACACAAGCTGAATACTAGAGCTAAAACAAAAATAGGTAAGGACTTTTTTTTTTTTCAACTAATAAAATCAAATCTGGCCCTCCTGGGGTATTGGCACAGGTGAATGGTGTTCAGCATCAACTCCAGTGACCTGAGTTCAAGAGCAGCCATGTGGATTTAGAGATCTGGAAAAGGAGGGGATGGTTGTCTTTTCTCCACCCCTGATGGGAGTGGGGGAGAGACAATCCTAAGAAATAACAGCAGCATCCCATCAGAGGCAGAACTAACTGTATAACCTGTCTCTAGGGGCAGGGTTGATGGCAAGGTGTATTGAGTAGACATGTCCAGAAGTGTGCACATCACCAGGATGGCACTACATATCACAATTTTAGGAGGAAAAGGTTGTCCAGTTTCAGGAGTATGGCCTCCTAGCTGTACAAGCACAGTTTCTTATTGGCAGTCTGGAGAAATGCAGAAACAAAGGAGACTGCAAAAAGTGAGGACTGGGATGTCATGGAGGTCAGAACTGATAGGGGGCTACAGCATCCAAGAATGGATAGTCATGTGTGGAAGACCCCCTTGCAAAAATAATTTTATTTAAAAAAAATACTTGTTTTAGTCAAATTGTTATGAAAACCTGGAAAGATTTACCTGAAAGACTTGGAAAGGAGATGAGTTCAGAATTCTTTAAGAATTCAAAGGGTGTTCCACTATTGGTTAGCTCAACTCTTGCTCTGGAAGAATAAATGATCACATGACTCGGTATGATCAATACTGAGAACTACGAAATACATCTAAAAGGCAAGTCAGACAGGACAAAAAACACTCCAGTGACACACAATCAAAACACAAAAAGAACCCACAGAAGTTCTGGTCTGCCATTAATAAAATTCTACAACCTGGAAAAGCTCACACACCTTCCCCATCAACCAACACTACAGACAACACTGCCACTCAATTTAATAAACACGCAAACAACTGCTCAACACCTCCCCCAGCCCTCCCATCAACTACACAAAATGACAATTACTTTTCCCTACAACCCGTCCCAATAGGAAGTATAAACAAACACCTAAAAAAGCTCAGGGCTGCAACCCTTGCAGCAGACAATCTATCTGCCGAATACCTCAGAATTGTTGCTGAAGCCATCTCATACCCAGTCTCTATTCTCATAAATCGGTCCATCTCATACTATTACACAAAGGTGGAAACTTGACAGAATTAGCCAACTACCAGCCTATAGCTATTTTATCTACATTATCAAAGATTCTTAAGAAATGTATACATTCACAAATTCTAAACTATCTCATTACTAATCACCTTCTAGCTAATACTCCGCATGGTTTCTGACCTAATTCCAGCACTACCACTGCCCTCATTAGCTTTACTAACACTGCTAACTATCACTGGAATGAAGGCAGACATGTTTCTTCTATCTTTATTGAGCTCTCGAAGGCATTTGATACTGTTGCACATAAACTCTTAAATGCACTTTCTGATCTAAAGCTAAGGCATTCCACACTTGCATGGTTCCAACACTAACTGGTTGCCAGCAGGCAGTAAAATGGCAAAATAATCTCTCTCCTCTTCTGGCTGCTACTTTGGGTGCTCATCAGCTATCTATCCTAGGTCCTCTTCTTTTCACTATATTTACTAACAACCTTCATGCTACCACTCTACATGCCACCCTAGTACAATACGCAGATGACTCAACCCTAATCTGTTCTGCTCCATCACTCAAACAACTTCAGAAAATAACTCAAATTCTTCACTGCAGTTGAATTGTGGCTATCCAATGTTCAGCTTGTACTCAATCCTAAAAAAAACTAAATTGATGGTGTTTCATCCCACAAGAGCCATAGACCCCCATGCCAGCATTCAAGATCACCTCAACAAGTAACACTACCATCACTCCAGTCCCCCAAACCAAACTTCTCTGTGTTATTATAGATCCCAATATGAAATCTGACCTACACATTGCACAGATCATAAAAAAGTAAACGAAAAAACTTGGCACCCTATACAGGTGTAAAAAAAATACCTAACCAATAACACTAAGGCCATCATAGGCTCTACTCTCCTCTATGCCTCTCCCAATCTGGTTAACCTAAAGAAATTAAATTTAAACAAACCTGAGAACTGTTACAATAAAATTGCAAAGTTGGCAACTGATTCAGCTTATAGATCTCATCATTACTTGGCACTTAAAGAGCTCTCTTGGCTAGAATTACCCAATTTGATAGCCTTCAACCAACTTTCCATAGCCCATCAAATACTTTACCAACCAGAAAAAAACATCACTTCAAAACCTACTAAATCACTACTCAAATAACCGGCACCTATGTTCCACCAACAAAATCATTAATAAACATAACAAAAAGTAAAAATTCTGCAGTAGATTCCCTTTACTCTAAATGCATTGCAAAAATCTGGAATTCTCTGCCTCTTAACACAAGGTCAACATCCAGGAAATCAAATTTTAAGTCACTTCTCAAATCCCACTTACCAAAAACATGGACATGCTCCTGTTCTGACCCAGGTTAGTAAATAATTCACAGTTACATCGCTTTGATAATCTACTAGAAATCCCATTATAGTACTCCTTCGCTTATCACTTAATCATACAACAGTGAGTCGGAATTGTTTTTGTCACACACGTTCTCTTCTGATTATATTTTACAACTATGTTGCTTAAAATTCTGTTCCCGATTTTCATCCATTTAGAAATGTAATATATATTACACATCTACTTCTGATTGTTTTGTATTTAAAGGACTTCTCTCCACACATTTCAATATGGAAATGTTTTTCTTTTATGTCTTCTTTTTGGTGGGTTTTTTTCCTGCTTATCTATTGTACTCTGTAGAGCTTTTCTCCCCAGACCTCTGCTGAAAATGGACTTTTTGTCTACACGGACAATCCCGATAAACACATGTAAAATAAATAATGACTCTCACTCCTTGGGTAACAAAAGGGTCAGGAGAACAACTGGATGGACTGGGGTTCACTGAAGGTCTGGGAGGGGATTGGGAGTGAAAAATTAATGGATAAATAAAACAGAATGCTATCAAGGGGTATGCAGTTTTTCCACATAAACACTTAATCATAGTTTAAAACTGAAGTGGGTTTATCTGAAGCTGGATCAGAAGGATCTTTACCCTTGGGTAATTTGACCACCACAGCTTTCAAGATGATAGTACCCACACCCCATTTAAAATACTTGCAAACATAACCTTCCAGATCTTTACTTTCATCCTTTCCCAACTTCCACAGGTATACCATCTGTTTGTGGAGACTTTCCTGTTGACTGATCATACATCACCATTTTTATTGCATCTCTTTCTATCTTAGCTATTAACTGTTGAGCTTCATCTTCTTCTAATTTTGACATAATTAAGTCTTCATGAATATTTACATTTGTGCCTTTTCTTGGTTTCCACATTCATCTGTGTTACACACATTTTCATAAAATTTCAAAAATATCTCTAATAGTCTTATAGGATTCTGGTTATTTTCTTTTCATGGGCTCACTAAGTTTTGTAATACTCTCTTTCTACTTTCTACTGCATAAGACTTAGGGCTAATAGTTTTTCTACTCTGTGGTTACCAAGAAATAGTTGTGTAGCAGTAATTTTTCTAAACTCATACGTATTATCCAAATACTCCACTATTTTCTCTTTAGAATTGCACATTTTCTCCCTTTCATGTTGTGTGAGATTCTCCCTACTCTGCAGTTACTTAACCTTTGTCATCCCCCTCTAAACAGTTTCTATTTCTTCTCTACTTTATTCATTTACTTACCCAAACCTGAAAGAAGTCCAAGGTAAACCAGTAGAATCTCACTAATTCAGCCATATCCAGGAAACACCATACACACTCATCTGCCAGTAATCTTAGTCCCTTTCCTATTGAGTACTGAACACACCCTGCAGCTTAGTAGACAAGAGTGTGCCTAAATGCAAGAAGCTACTGTACTCGCTGGAAGAGCCTAATGACCACCTGCACAGCAACCCTCCAACTCATAAGCATACACCTGTACTTAACATGCAGAAAGTCATATATAGCAAATATTGTAAATGACATCTGGGATGCATATGTTTTTGGCTTGTTAATATTTTGTATTATCCACATTTACACATGCTATAGAAAATAATTTAAACTAGCCCTTAGTAGCTCTGGGGGTAATGACCGCATGACCTATATGACTCACCTGAAGCTGGTCAGTCACCGAGTGATTGTACCACAGACATGTTACTACACTGGCTTCTCAGCACAAAGCACAGAAACACTGAAAATAAATATTGAACACCTGGCGACAGGGACTTCTTTCTGTTTACCTGAAGACAGCAGCAGCTGCCAGAACCAATCTGCTGATTAACTGTTTTGCTGCCTCAGGCTGACAGTAGAGAAACGCAATGAAAAGAAATAGAAATGTAACTGAGAAAGTTAAGTTAATAAGATTAAATACATTTTTTTTTTTTTTTGCTTAACGACCAATTTGGTTCAAAATTAAGACTTTGTAATACTGTTCTGCAATTGCTTCATAAATAATTTTCCTAGTCTATTTTCATTTCATAATCAACTTCAAAGTCATGACACTTGGTGGGTGCAAGGCTGTGAATTAATCCCAAATGGGGTGCCAACCTCTGCTAGGATGCACACACATTAATGACACACAAATCTGTAGGCAGTTTGGAGGATTGCCAATCAACTTACAGTGTGTTTTAGGCATTTGAGAGGAAGCTAGAGCACATGATGAAAACAGAATGCATATGGTCATGAATAGGAGGTGCAAAGTCAGCACAGAAGACACTCAAGCTGAGAAATGAACTGGAATACCAAGCCCAGAAAGGCAGCAATACTAACCCTTCTGATACCTTAGTTTGTACACAAATACACAAAAAATAATTTATATGGTGCTGATTCATATCCTGTTTATTACACACCAAAAAACATCCCCTCACCTACATCAAGAAAACTGCCAACCTCAATGGTTCCTACATCTTAGATCAATCCAAATTAGGTTCTACTTGTACGGAAATACCTTAAACTAAAATCTAAAGACACAGACTTGAGTGTGTACGTATATATATATATATATATATATATATATATATATATATATATATATGTGTGTGTGTGTGTCTGTGTGTGTGTGTGTGTATATATATATAAAAGCAGCATTTTGCTGAAGGGGTAATAACGAACCCAGAATATGAATATAAATTTGGAAGAAATTAATTGTAGTGCATATTCTAGTCTGGGTGATAAAAGCTCCCCTGTACAATAAGTCATAGCACATTCAAACCCATTCCCAAACAGTCTCAGCCAGAGAATGTCCCCCACTTCTGTCCTATCGCCATCCTCCCTAGATATTTTCAAAAACTAATATACAACCAACTGTCCACTTACAGCCAACAGTACCATCTCCTCAGTCAAACAGCATAGATTCTGGGCTGGCCAGAGCACAATGAACAGCATTATACTCACTGCACACAAGATCTTTCTTGACATGGCTAAATGGAAACCTTTTCAGGAGCCCTCTTCACTGACCTTACCAGCATTTTTGATCTTACTGACCACCTGCTTTTACTTCACTCCCTCCAAGAAATTGGAGTTAGCTCCAACACTATCACCTAGTTCCAAGATTTCTTAACAGACAGGTATTTTAGAGTTAACACTGGCTCATCCCCATCACCTCCAGCACCTTTTACCAAAGGAGTACTCCAGGGCTCCATACTCATACTACTGTTGTTTGCAATCTTTATTAAACTACCTGCCAACCTTCTCTAACTGTCCAATCACTCTTTATGCAGATGATATAGTTATCCTCAGAGTCAATCTCTCCCATGCAATTATTCAAAGGTAGTTTCAATCTGAACTCAACTTTTTCAATTCTTAGCTAAACAACCATAAGCTTACCCCTAAACCCCTCCAAAACAAAAAGTATAACATTTAAAACCTCACAAAAATGAAAAAAAAAATCACAAAAATCTCAGCAGCACATATTTCAACTGTACTCCAATAGAAACAACTATGTCCTTTAAATGTGTAGGTTTATGGCTGGACCAGTCACATAAAACTTCCATAACCACACTGAAAACACCAGTAAAAAGATCAACTCTCTCTTATTCGGGTCCTGGAAAATATCCTCTTTTATCTCCAGACCAGCTAAAGCTACACTAATCTAAGGAGTCCTCCTTGCTCAACTTGAACAGGGGCTCTCCATCAAAGCCACCATCTGTATAAAAAAAAAAATATATATATATATATATATATATATACACACTCATTCAGTCTGTAGTTCACTGAAAACAAAATCTGTTGATTTTCCACCTCCCCAAACACTTGCTCCCAAGCCAGATGACTCCCAGTCACCTACAGAACTGAACTATTTCTAGAGTTTATTTTCAAACTACATCAGCTAGATGCCTTCCTGCTACCAAACTCCATAATAAAACCAGCCCTACAACCTCCACAACGTCTCCCAATTAACTACCTTACTTCAGACCTCCCAAGGCAAACAGCACTGTACTAACCATTCCCTCTTCATTTTTGCACCCAAAGTCTGGCAATTCGGCTTACCTGAATGAAATCTCTTTTTCCTTAATTTTAGATGACATTTCAAAAGATACCTCCATGAAAAATCCATCTGAATGCGGATGCTTTTTCTCTGTACACATCATACAATGCCTCCCACACCTACATCATTTCTGCTCCTCTCATGTTACTACTAAAAGGAATCCATATTTGTTTTTCTACTTTGTTTCAGTTGTCTACTGGACTCTGTACCTTCCATGATTACTTTACATTTGTGAAGTAGTTCAGTTTTTATTGTGAATCTCTTTACGTGGTATGCGACTTCAAATGCGCTGCTGTAATACCACTGGAAACAAACTAAAATAAACAAAATAAAATAAATTTCCTCCAAACAATAGTCTATGTAGGGACATTAGACAACACAAACATGTGGTTATGGTAACCAAGCTATGACGTATCTCTAAAAAGCAGGCCCACTGGCATGAAAGTCTTAAGACCTATAACAAAGCTCCCACTGTGGGAAGTTTGAGGCTGATGGAACAAGGTGACTTGAAATCTTCTGATATGCTTAAAGCTGCAAAACTCAAATCCTATGAAATCTATAGACAAGTTAAGGAAAACTTGTTTTATAATGAACCTGTACTTGTTCAAAAAATAAATGCTTCTAGTTCACATTACGTTTATTGTATGGCAATAACCAAATTACATTCTTTTGTTATCCGAAGAATCTTTCCTTTTTCTGAGTAAAAAATGAAAACTAACATGGACTTGGGAGTGATGTAATCAAATGCAGAGAACACGAAAGGAACACACAAAGATACTGCCATAAAAGAAACCCAGACTGCATTCTTCATTAAAGTGCAGCTGAAGCCTGCAGGCATTTCAGAAAAAGTTCCTTCACGTAATATGCAATCAGTTTGCAGGAATGTATGGTTTCAACTTAACTTCAACTTGTTCAAACATTCATAAGTTTAAGTAAACTCCCCATATCAGCTCTGTGCATAATACAGTGGTGAAAAAATAAGACATAAAATGCTTTTGATTACTAAAAACAAAATAATTCAGTCAGTCATTCATTGACCAATGCCTGGTTTATCCATTGTAAGGCTACAGGACAACTACAATCTAACCACTCATTTGGCACATGGTAAATAAACTCTGGACAGGTCCCCATCATATCCAATTAAAAAAATATATAATAAAGAGACTGATTCTATACAAGGCAAAATACACAGCACAGATAAACACATACTAATTTTAACAGGAATCTATGAATTAATACTGACTGCTATAGGGAAAAAAAACATTTTCTTTTTTTTTTCCAAGTCATGACTAAAAGCAGAAGTTTAATAAATATGGCCAAGTTAGATCACACGTAAGCATAACAGCATACAAAAAGAGACATAAAATAGTTACAAATACTACATAAATGTACAGAGCGGCAATCCATTGTAGTAAAACTGATCATACAGGTAACAATACAACAGAACAATCTTGCTAATGAGACTTAGTGTCACACTCCACAGCTACTTACTTTGTATGTTTTCTGGACAATATAAAAAATAAATACACAAAGGTTTCTTAGGAACAATGTATTAAACTGTCATACATTTCATAAGTTATTCTGTAGCTACAGCACTGAAATAAGAGAAAGCCTTAGCACTTCTTGGTTTCAATAAGAAATGTCAAAAGTTTCAGATGATCCTAATGATGTGATTGGTTAAACCCTAATGGTGGCATTCTTAGGCAGTGGTGCCCATGGCTGAGGAGAGAACAAGAGTGTCACACTTGGGTCCTGGGAGTGACCACAATACAAAGAGTAATATTACTGGGGAGCATAACTTATAAGGCTCCGATTTTGCAGAACATTCCTGATTTTGCCTCATATTTTTGCTCTGTCTTTCATGTTTTTTTTTTTTTTTTGTAAACAGAGGATTACAGACTCTCAATAATGCCAGACATAACATTTCATATGTCTTATTGTTCAATAAAGGACTTTGATACAAATCCTGTTGTTGTCTCGACTTTTTAAATGAATTAGAATGAGATTTAAAATTCGTCACTGATTTTAGTGCTTTGTCCCCCATTTTTTTGGCCTTTGCCCAAGCATCTTAAACAAAGACATTGAGAGCTGAGCTGGGGAACCAGTGCATGATGTTGAAGAGGAATGACGAGCGACTGCATTCAGTCCTTTGGAGTAAAAAATACTAGAGTACAATCAGTGTGTAATAAATGTAAGGTTCTGACATCTTCAGCAGAGGTGTTGGTAACGAGTGAAAACCCAGAAAGCTGTGTCAGAACATCTCTGTCACTTCCTTTGGTTACCTCAAAGTTAACTATTAAAAAAATACAGGAAACGTCCACTGGGACTAGAACAGCTCATGCCATGTGCATCATAAAATGTCCAACAGAGATGTCCAGAAACATAGCTTTGACCTTATTGAAGATATCCATTAGCTTGTTTGTAGTGAATTAGACTTGTTTCAGCATCATGATCTTCTGGATCCTTCCAACCATCCATCCACAACCCCTTTTCCAATTTTTGCACAAGGGGTCAGAGTGTCACTTCAACAGTGACAATCATGTAGAGCAAAGGTTCACACTGCCGGGTGGCTAGCCCAGTTGTTCTTCCTTACCACACATTCACACACACACACACACACACACACACACACACACACACACACACACACACATATGGCCATTTCTGGATCCTTGTCAGCATACAGTGCTCAGACCTTTCTTACTGTAACTGTTCATGACCTCCAATTATACAGCAACAGTTACTTGTATACACTATTTTATCTTTGACACTGTACACAGTGGTATCTTGATTACTCATCTGTGGTCCCCTGATGACTAGCTCCCACTGTCCTTGACTGATGTGATCCCCCCCAAGGTACCATAAGAAGTGCTTCAAATTTTATACCAGCTGCCACAGGACAGTATTTTGGTTTTGTTCTTCAGGCTGCACATTTCCAATAAGGGCTGGAACCTATATGAGGAGGATTATGACAGCAGATAATAGTCACAGATATCCCTCTTTTACTCAGGACTAGTTGCTGATTTCACACTTGAGAAGTGCTTCAATGCAACATTTACTGGGTGTTTCACAGCCATCAACAGCTGAGACCACCAAAGGCGAAAACTCTGATTGTATCTATGACCATACATTCATATACTGCTTATTTGTTCACCTTTTCTTATTATGACAGCAGTAGGATGGAATTTATCTTCTGGATAAAAGATCTGGAAATGTATTTGAAAAAATGTTACAACTCAACCATTATGTGACGTTTATAACCCAATCTTCTTTCCATCTTGGAACATTAGTATTAAACTTCACATCTCACCCACACAGCTTCATGCATTGAATTTGTCATCTCTAGATTACTGCAATGCCTGTTGGTATTGGGATACATAGTTCTGCCTTTACCAATCTGCATTATGCCTGGAATTTTGCAGCCAAAGTATACCTAATGGATATTGTGATGTCCCTCCTCTGGACCATTAATACAGGAGCCTCAATCCAACCACTGACACTGGTGGGAAATGTTCACTTAGAAAAATAATGGATTCACACAATATTTTCAGAAGAAGCTCTCTGCACCAAGTACAATTTCCCTTAAGAGCACACAGGGAATTCACACTACAGTCCTGGGGCTCTTCCTTCTCTCCAGTCGCCAAATAAGACTCCCCACTGATACAGCTATAAAGTTAAGTCCTTAACTGGGTGTTCCAAGCAAAGTCCTCCACCACCCTCTCTGTGAAATCAGTGCTTTCAGTGTCTCTCTTCAAAGCAGCTGACACATGCAGTCTCTCAGATTTGCTTTGCACCCGCGAGCATGCACATACACACTGGGGAATGGCTGGTACAGCTTACCCACTTTACCACTTCCACCCAGACTAAAAGGAAGATACACTGCCACTAGAACACCCATAAAGCTAGCTACTCTAAGGCTCTTACCAGGGTACCTAATTAGTCGTAGCAAAATTAATACTTATACAGATAATAATGTTTAACCAAGCAGCAAGATTTTCATAAATCAGAAAACATGAAAATACTGAATATCTAATTACAATAAATACTGGAGTTTCAATTCACAAGAAATATAAAAAAAAAACACAAATTGAAAGACTCAGGCAGATACAAGAAAAACAATATTTAACTAGTCTCGCTATATTTTCCTAACTGACTGAAGAATTGCTATTCTCTGTTTACTTACTAAAGCAATGCAAGATGAAGTGGATGACTGTCTTTGTTGCAAGGTTTCCAAAAACAGAGTGACGAGTGTCCTCTGTTTCATTTCTCACTAGTATCTAAATACAGTTTCAGTGCTGGCTACAAAATGACATCACATCTGGTCACCTGAATCTGAGATTCCCACACTACCCCCTCACTAGAAACTTGAGCCAGGATCTGGCACAGATGTGTCACAATACATACCTAGAGTTTTGGTAAGGTTCATTCCAGTATCTGGAGACTGTAAAACAATTCCAACCCTTTCATCCTTCTGCAGAGACTAACCAGCCATTCTCTGGAACCCCATAGTAGCATTTGTTAACCACTAAGTACAAAAAGAGCAGGATCCCAGCACAGACATTGCATCTTTGGTTGCATTCAGACCTGTGAGATAAAATATTTATGGCCTAAACCAAGTCATTTAATTTCACACTATTTTCCTTAAGGTTAGCTGAGCTTAACCCCCTTCCAGTTAACCCCCTTCCAGTATCCTCTGTTAAAATATATACCTTTTAGAAGCTACAATACACTCTGACATACATGTATATTTCTTTTCTGCCCAGCAGGACTCACAAGCAATTTTACAAATACATTTTTAACATAAACATCTGTACAAATCACATCATCACATGTGTGTGCGTGTTGCTGTCGCTTCTTCCCTGACGTCAGTGTGACAGGGGTATAAAAGAACCAGCCGACGCCATTTTCTTCAGTTTTTCTTGCCCCAGATGTCAGGTGCTCCCAGAAGGAAAGCAAAACATAAATTTATGTAGTAAAGCAAATGCAATATAATCAAAAAACAGTAGTTGCAAGCAAATACACCATAAAAGAATACCCCAATGAGGTTGTATGAGGAGGTGCTAGCCATTAGGCCTGTCCCAAGAGGGGAAGGAGGGAGGGAAACCTGGACTGCAGCTGTATTTAGCACTCGAACATCTACATTTATGGTAGGTACAAAACTGTACTA
The DNA here is from genome assembly GCF_019279795.1 of Protopterus annectens. Lineage (NCBI taxonomy): Eukaryota > Metazoa > Chordata > Ceratodontiformes > Protopteridae > Protopterus > Protopterus annectens. The sequence continues at coordinate 167,748,357 of NC_056749.1, forward strand.
TGTTCATCGTGCATATAGCTGCAGTAATAACAGATGGGTAGAATCCCAAAGCTAATAAAGGGGTGGTAGGCACTAAGTGGAACTAGGTGGAGCCAGGATGCCCTGCAAGATTGCAGTGGCAAAGCCCGCTCTAGTTTAGGAGTATAATGGTAGGTGATAGTGCTTGGAGAAAGTATGTACAGAACTCCAAGTGGCTGCTTCCAAAATATCTTTGGTAGGAACCCCCCTGAGGAAAGCAGCAGAGGCAGCTGTGGCCCTTGTGGAGTGAGATCTGATGCCTGTAGGTACAGTTTTACCATGAAAAGAGTAACAAAAGCGTATGCAGTGGGCTATCCATTTTGAGATTGTCTGTTTGGAAATAGGCTTCCCTTGAGCACCTGTAGCATAGGACACAAAGAGTTGCTCTGATTTTCTGAAGGGCTTTGTTCTGTCCAAATAATAACTGAGCTGTCTGTGAATGTCCAAGGAATGTAGTAGCCTCTCCCCTTTGTTTTGTGGATTAGGGTAAAACGTAGGTAAGTGGATAGCCTGATTCAAGGCTACCCTGGATACTACCTTTGGCATAAATGAAGGATTGGTTCATAAGGAAACTCTGTCCTGATGGAAAATGATGAAAGGCTGCACAGCCATGAGGGCTTGTAGTTCCGAAACCCTGCGTGCTGAGGTGATAGCTAGAAGGAAGGCTGTTTTCCATGACAAATATTGCAGATCTGTTGAAGCAGCTGGCTCAAAAGGAGGCAGGGTTAGTTTTTCTAGAATTAAATTGAGGTCCCAAGCTGGTACTGGTTGCTTCCTTGGGGGGTTTATATTCTTAGCCCCTCTGAGGAACTGTCTTAAGAGAGGGTGAGAGAATAAAGGAGGATCAGTGTTGTACTCTGCAGAAATGGCTGAGGCATGGATTTTAATGGAGGAGAATGAAAGTCCACTGCTTAGCAGCTCAGCTAGGTACTGTAGTATTTGAGGTAAATTCAATATTCCAGGATTCCGACCCTTTTACTGATTCCAGACACAAAACCGTTTCCATTTTGCGGAGTATGCTTTTCTAGTAGAAGGCCTTCTGGTCTCCAAAATGACATCCTGCACCTCCTTGGAGAGTAGGGTCTGCTGTGACTTTAAGGAATCCTCCATGCAGCTAGATTGAGTGTTTTCAGCTGACGGTGAAGAGTTTTGAAGTTGTGCGGAGTCTGTAGAAGAGGCATTAGAGGCAGGATCCATGGTGGGGAATGTGTCAGGCTCCTCAGGAGTGGGTACCAGTGTTGTCTTGGCCAGTCTGGAGCAATGAGAATCATCTTTGGTCTGTCTGCTCTGGCTTTTAATAGAACTTTGGCCAGCAGTGGAAGAGGTGGAAAGGCATAAACCATCATTGTTGTCCAACTGAAAGAGAGTGCATCCATTTTCCAGGACTGTGGATGAAAGGTCCTTGAGCAGAATTTTGTCAATTGGTAATTTCTGTGGGTGGCAAAGAGATCTATGTCTGGCCTTCCCCATGCTTGAATTATTGTAAAAACTTGAGGATGCAACTTCCATTCGTGTGGATCTGTCATATTTCTGCTCAGGTTGTATGCCAGTGTGTCTTCCTTCCCTGGCAGGAATTGTGCTTGAAGTTAGATTTGCAATTCCAGAGCCGTGTTCCAAAGGGACATGGCTAGTCTGCACAGGGGATATGAATGAGTTCCTCCCTGTTTGTTTATATACCACATCACTGTGGTGTTGTCTGTTCTTATCAATAGCTACCCTGGATGCAGTAAGTCTTTGAAAACCATAATAGCATTTATTACTGCTAGCATTTCCTTTTGATTGATGTGTAGGGGCTTTTCTTTTTGTGACCATTTGTCCTGAATGCACCGATCTGTCATGTGCGCCCCCCAGGCGTAGTCCGAGGCGTCTGTTGTGATGACTTGATTTGCTTGAGGCTTGCAGAATGGGAGACCCATGTTTCTTTGGCATGCTTGAGCCCACCACAGAAATTCATTTTGCAGACATGGAATTAGTGGTATGATTGTTTCCAAACTGTGGCTGTGTTGAGACCATAAGTTTTTTAGGTACCATTGAAGTTTCCTCATATGCAGCTTTGCACATGGGATTAGCAGGATGCAAGATGCCATGAATCCCAGAGCCTGCAAGATTTTCCTTGCAGTCAGCCTGGTGAAGGTTGCCAGTTTTCTGAAGTATTGAGTTAATTGCCCTTGTTTCTCTGGCGTGAGGTAGGCCATCTGGGTGTTTGTATCCAAGCTGGCACCCAGGAAAATTATTGTTTGAGAGGGTATTAGTCTTGACTTCTTTTTGTTGACTGTGTATCCCAGAGATTTCAACAACATTATTACAAACGCCAGGTGTTTCAGAAGAGTGTGTTTGCTGTCCGCTTGGATCAGGCAGTCATCCAGATATGGGTATATTTGTATCCCTTGAAGTCTGCAGAAGGCAATTACTGATGTCAGGCATTTTGTGAACACTCTGGGCGCAGTAGATAAGCCAAAGGGCAATGCAGAGAATTGATGATGGGATGAACCTGCAGGAAATCTGAGGTATCTTCTGCAATCTTGTCTGATTGGGACATGCAGGTATGCCTCCTTGAGGTCCAATGTCACCAGCCAAGACTCCTTGCCCAGCATGGGAAGAAGCTGCTGTAATGTGAGCATCTTGAACTTTGGTATGAGTAAATATGCGTTTAGGATGGATAGGTCCAAAATAGGTCTCCAATCTTTGCCCTTCCTTGGTACCAGGAATAGTCTGGAATAAAAACCTTGACCCTGTTCTTGTGCAGGTACCTCTTGAATAGCTTTCATGTCCATGAGATCTGAAATTTGTTTTTGTGCCTCTGCCTTTGATTGTGTGGCAGGTTTGGCATGCCTCTCATTTTTGGAAGGGTGTGAAAGTGGAATCTGTAGCCTCTGTCTATAATGTCCAGAATCCATTTGTCTTTTGTGACAATATGCCAATTTTTCGAAAATAATGCCAGTTTTCCGCCTAAAGGTGCTGCCATTTGAGCCTTGCTTGGCATGCAAAGTGGAAAGTCATTGAGTCTGCTTTCTGAATGGCTGTGAACTATCCTCACCCCCTCTTGGTGTAGGTGTTTGCCATTGTCTGCCTCTAAATGATCCTTGAGATTGCTCTCTACCTCTCGGGCGCCTGTATCTACCTCTTTGAGGTCTGTCTGTGGCTGGAAAAGACCAATTTTTTGAAGGCCAATTTCTACTGAAATGTGGCGGTTGCACCTGAAGGAAATCTTTCACTGTTTGCATTGATTTTGCCTTTTCCTCCATTTTCTTTAATACCTCCTCAGCTTTAACACCAAACAATACATCTTTTTGAAGAGGTGCATCTAGTAATTTAGCTTTGACATGATCTAGCAAGGTTTGCTCTTTGAGCCAAGCATGTCTACGTATGACTGATCCTGTAACAGCAGCTCTACAAGAGGCCTCTAAAGCATCAAAACCACATTGCAAGGTATGTTTACCCACTTGCTCTGTACTATGCAACAAATCCTGCAACTCCTTCAAGTCTGGTTGTTCAGGTTGTGACATTTTGCTTTTCAATTGAGATAACAAAAACTGTTGATACTTTAACATATGGAACTGACAGTTTAATGCCCTCATGGTTAAAGTGGCCGAGGTGTATACCTTTTCCCCCCACCTTTCTAAAGCTCCGGGATCTCTCTCTGAAGGTAATGGATTTTTGGCAGTGGAGGCCTTAATTTCCTTGGGACCCTGTGAAATAGTTTCTGGGTCAGCCGCATGGCTTTTGTATAGGAATTGGTGTGAATCAGGCACCCGGTAATACCTGTCAGGCTTGACTGGAGCTGGAGGTAAAGAATCTGGGTTAAGGCTGGCCTTTGAATACACATCATCTAATATGTCAAGGAGGTATAGCCAGAGGCCTGTGCTGAGGGAGCAAGAGGAAATCCCTGAGCCTTTTCTTGGGAGTCTGAGTACTCTTGGCCTTCCCAGTGGAAGTGTTCCCTCAAGGTATGCAAGGTTTCCCCAAAGGAGTAATCCTCAGGGGGGGAGACAGAGGGAATGGACTCCTCTGCATCAGAATCTTCGAAAGGGGAGTAAGAAAGTTCCTGGTCCTCAGAATGCTCTGAAGTAATGGAGGCCTGGTCCGAGGAAAGGTATTCTTCCTCCACTCTGGGCCTTTTGTCTGGGGGGGGTTGAGAACCCCTGATAAGAGTAATCAAATCCTCAGCCATTTTAAGCATCTGCTTTTTAGGCATGGGGCCTTGAGAGGGGCCCTGAGGAGCTTGTCTTTTAGAATGCAGGCTGCTTTAGATTTAGTGTAAGCCTTAATGGAAAAAGAAGGCGGCAGCCTGAAGACACCTTGAGAGGTGGCAGGCCCGTCTGAACTCTGAGTTTCCCCACCAAGAGTGACTTCGGTATCTGTAGTCTTGGTGTGGGCCGAAGAGCCTGCGACCTCGGGCACAGAAGACACCACTAATGAAGTGTCTTCGGTAGTCAGGGGCTGCGTAGGTGCCTCGCTGAGAACCGGAGCACATGTAGTCGGCTTTAGCGTGGTGTCGGTAGAAGTCACGGACCTCGTATGTCGGTCCTTATCTTTACGTCATTTACTCAAAATTGGAGTCGGAGTATCCGACATGTTGTAATTAAACTTTTTGCCAAAATAGTGTTGGGCGTACTCTGCCCGATGCTTAATAGTGTGTCTGTTGAATGTAGCACAAAAACGACAGGCCGAGACGTCGTGGTCTGGGCCTAAGCAAGGTATACAGAGGGAATGGAAATCCTTATGCGGTATTTGCTTCCTACATGAAATGCAATTATTAATTTTGTCTGACATCGTTCTGAGGCAAGAAAAATTTCCCCAATGGGGTACTTAGCTTTCTAGAAGTCTTCGGTTGAAAAATATTCGTAATGTCAGGAGCTGGCCGACCGGCACTTGCGAACTGCTTCTGCTTCGGGCACCGCGTGGCAAGAAAGACTGAAGAAAATGGCGTCGGCTGGTTCTTTTATACCCCTGTTGCACTGACGTCAGGGAAGAAGCGACGACAACCGACGCCGGACCTAGACTTTGGAATTCGGCCGACCGAGGACCCGCCTGACGGCAGGAGAACCCATCTGTTATGACTGCAGCTGTATGCACGATGAAGATCTATACTCTATACAACACAGATCGGTCTTGCTGTTTAAAAGAATGTGGGTGGACAGTTAAGGCTGTAGTGAGATCTTCATTTAAAATCTCTTCACTGCCTTAACTATGCACAACACAACAGAAGTTGAGCTTGCTGCATCACTGCCATGTCTACCAGCTCTGATTCCAAAGATGCATCTACATACCTCAGGTAGAAATGCTTTTACAAATCATGCACCTATCCAGTGGAATCTGCAACTGGCCCAAATTCAAGCCTGCAATAACGGCGCTTCTTTTAAGAGTGCAGTGAAATGATGCGTTTTCCACAGAGTTTATGGGAATATATAATCATATGCTTATTATCTTACCGATTATATGTCATGGTTTATTGTATTTAAAATTGCACAGTTTGTACAATTACTTAATAAAAACATATATTCATCCATTCATTATTGCTGTGTGCTTGTTCAACTCAAGATAATGACAAATAGAAACTAAATCAGCATGCAATGAGTATGGGACAGGACACACTCCTGGACAAAAAGCCAGCTCACTGAAGGACATATTGTAAACCACATGTACATACTTAGGGTAATTTGGAACCTTGCTAATCCAGTATCACATGTTTTTTTTATGTTTTTGGAAGTGGGAGGAAAAAGCAGAAACTCTCAGAAAAAAATGGGAACAATGAGAACAAATAGTGGGGTTTCTGACACTGAACTCTGTGAGACACCCCTAGTCACCCTTCATTCTCTCTAAAGAGAGACACATTCCAGTCTGTATTACTCACACTGCTACTCTGTGAAGTGAATTAGAATCTACTGAATGTTGCCCGAGGTCCATGTATACGGGTTGTTTCTGTTGGCAAAGGTGATACAAGTTATTAATATCAAGTCTTGGAAGGCATTCAGTTTTTGGAAATTGACTAACTCTGTCATTTTATTTTAAAATCATTCAGCATAATAGTTTCTGGTTAAAAAAATGGAGTCCCAATTGAGAAAGTTTAGAGCACCATTTATGATCTCAGTCATACTTGTGTAAAATTCTCCCAAATTTTCAGATGTTTGCAGCCTTCAAAATACCATTTAAGAGTCTTTTTCACTAACTGTACTACTCAGCAGAAGATACGTACTTAGGAGGAATCCAAATTAAGCCTCAACACAGACAGCAACATTTTATATATATATATATATATATATATATATATATATATATATATGTAGATATATATATATGTAGATATATATATGTAGATATATATATGTAGATATATATATATATATATATATATATAGAGAGAGAGAGAGAAGTAATGGGGCAAAAGCAAATTTACAACCTCGTGTAGAAAGCCAATGTTGTTTGAAAGACACAGGTAAAGTATTAGACACAGAACAGGAATTTGTCAAAAACAGATAAATGTGATACCGTTTTTCTATTGGCACTCTGGGGTGTAACATTTAATTTCACCATCAAAGTCATCATGCAGTAATATAAGCTTTGCTTGAACCATAAATGAGTCCGAATTTGCTTTAGATCAAAACTTTGGAATAGCTTTAAACTCTGAAGTGTGAGCAGTCAAGGCAGGACTGGGCACAGACATGCTATACTCAAACATTTTATAAACAGCGTACCAGCCTACAGAATTCCTACAAATGCAGCTTTGCCTCAGGGACAAAGGGTGTGTCACAATGCAAATATCGCTTTCAGCCATTACAGTTTTTTTTTAATTCCTTGAAACGGAAATGGGATGCAGTGACCTCCTGAACTTATACATGAGGAGATCTGCCAGGATTTTTACCAAATCCCAGAGTATCCTTTTATTCAGAGAATTCTGCTGCCTGGGCATTGCCTCTTTATTCCTGCAGTTCATTCTGAACCAAGTCACCTCAATGGCTGTTCCAATGGCAATATCTTGCAAAGACCAGACTGTGTTGCTTAGCAATAACTAAACAAAATAAATCATTAAAAAGGTTTTTCTTCTACCATCCATGTTGGCATTCTTGGCTGAAAACCACAAGATACCAAGTGACAGTTGATTTAGAATATGTGTTCTGAACACAACACCCATGCAAAACAGAGTACTGTTGTGTACACTTACCATAAATGTACATGTTCAAGTGCATTCACTGTTGCAGTCATCACATTTGAGTTATCTACCTGCAGGTAGCCCTCAGTCGGCCTGAATACCAGAGTCTTGGGATTTCTGCATCGGATGCTGTCGCTTCTTCCATGACGTCAGGTCGTCAGGGTATAAAACATGCAGCCGACGCCATTACATCAGTTTTTCTTGCCCCAGATGTCAGGAGCCCCCCAAATGGAAGCAATTACATGGTGTGGAACACCCCCAGTAGAAAGTAAATACCAATGTTATAAGATATGGCCAAACAAAAAAGAATAGGTAGAAGTATAGAAAAGTCAGGGGGGTTGGAGGGAGGGTAACCAGGGCTGGCACAGTGAATACACTCAAACATCTACATTTATGGTAAGTGTATACAACAGTACTATATTCTTCGTGTTTCACTGTTTTGATTGATTCATTTGGGTTGATTCCCAAAGCTGAGGATGGGTGGAGGCAGTCAAGAAGCATTAGGTCTGGGAAGCAGGCCCTGTAAGACTGCTGTGGCAAAACCAGCTCTGGATTTAGAAAAGATAGGTAAGTGGTAATGCTTGGTGAAGGTGTGTACAGAGCTCCAGGTTGCAGCTTCCAGGATGTCCCTGGTAGGGACTCTCCTGAGAAATACTGTAGAGGTTGGCGTAGCCCTAGTGGAATGTGTTCTGATCCCCTGTGGAGTAGGTTTTCCCATGGTGTTTGTTGCAGAAATGGATGCAGTGTGCTATCCATTGAGAAATGGTTTGCTGTGAAATGGCCTTGCCCTCTGCCCCTACATGTAGCAAAGCTGACTAGCAGCTGGTCAGATTTTCTGAAAGGTTTAATCCTGTCCAGACAGAACCTAAGCTGCCTGTGCACGTCCAGGGAGTGCAGGATCCTTTCCCCTTTATTCTGAGGATTAGGGAAAAAGGTTGGGAAATGAATGGATTGGTTTAAAGCCACACTAGATACCACCTTTGGCATAGATGACAGGTTAGTCCTGAGGGAATCCCTGTCCACATGGAAGATAATGAAGGGTTCCACGGCCATAAGGGCCTGCAATTCAGACACTCTTCTTGCTGAAGTGATGGCTAGAAGTACAGCTGCTTTCCGGGAGAGGAATTTTAACTCTGCTGAAGCAGCAGGTTCAAAGGGTGGAAACATGAGTTTTTCCAATACAAAGTTAAGGTCCCAGGCTGAAGTGGGAGCTCTCCTGGGTGGGGTCTTAAATTTTTGGCTCCTCTCAGGAACTGTTTTACCAGAGGATGAGAGAAGAGGGGTGGCTCTGTATTATAATGAGTTGAGATGGCAGAGGCATGAATCTTAATTGAAGAGAAGGATAGGCCTTTGTGGAGCAGTTCTGTTAAGTAATCTAGTATACAAGGTAAGCTGGGCACAGTTGTGTCCATTCCTTGAGATTGGCTCCAAGAACAGTATGTTTTCCACTTTTCTGAATAGGATTTTCTAGTACTAGGCCACCTCGCCTCAAGGATGACATGCAGCACTTGTTGACTGAGGGTTGCTGGTGATGAATTCAGGGGTGAGCCAGGCTTCTAGGCTCAGGGTTTGTAGCTGAGGGTGCAAAATCTGGCCCTCCTGCTGGGACAGCAGGGAGGAGATCTGAGGCAGGTGCCATGGTGCCAGTACTGTCAGACTGCGCAAAAGTGGGTACCAGTGGTGGCGTAGCCAGTCTGGTACAATCAGGATTGTCCTTGGCTTGTCCTGTTTGATCTTATGCAGAACCTTCGAGAGGAGGGGCACAGGGGGAAAAGGCATAGATTTAGAGGTTTTCCCATGTAAAGGACAGATCATCCACTTTCTATGCTTGGCTGTGGGGAGTTCTGGTGCAATATTTGCTCAATTAATAGTTCTAAGGGGAAGCAAAGAGTTCTACCTCTTGTGCCCCACACCTGTGGATCAGAAGCTTGAATGATTTGGGTTCCAGTTTCCACTCATGTGGGTCCATTCTGCTTAAGTCGTCTGCCAGTGAATTTAGTTTGCCTGGCAGAAATTGAGCTTGCAGGTGCACTTGATTGCTCAAGGCTGTGTTCTACAGAGCCATGGCTAACCTGCAGAGTGGGTAGGAATGGGTTCCCCCCTACTTGTTTATGTACCACATAACTGTGGTGTTGTCTATCAATAGTTGCCCTGGAAGAATAAGGCGTTTGAAGGCTGTCACAGCATTCTGTACAGCTAACATTTCTTTTTGATTGATATGCAGGTGCATTTGTCTTGGGCTCCATTTGCCTTGAATACATTGTCCTGCCATGTGAGCCCCCCCATGCATAGTCTGATGTGTCCATTGTTAGGGTTTGGGTGGCAGGGAGTTGAGTGAAAGTGAGTCCTTTGTTGTGGTAACAAGCCTCTGCCCACAAAAGGAACTCTGCCCTTAGGCAAGGAATGATAGGAATCATTGTTTCCAGGTTGTGAGAATGTTGACACCAGAGACTTTTTAAGTACCACTGAAGTTTCCTCATATGCAGTCTTGCATATGGAATTAGTAGAATGCAAGAGGCCTTGAACCCTAGCGCTTACAGTATTTTTCTTGCAGATAGCTGGGTTTTGGTGGCCAGTAGATTGAAGTAGTTTGTCAAATAAATTTGTTTTTCTGGAGTGAGGAATGCCACCTGGGAAGTTGTGTTCAAGCTTGCTCCCAGGAATACAATCTGTTGGCTGGGTACCTCATGTGATTTTGTTTTGTTGATGGTGTACCCCAGTGAAGCTAGAAGTCTCTTTACAAATGTCAGGTGCTGGAGCAGCAATTCCTGACTGTCTGCCTGAATCAGGCAATCGTTCAAGTATGGGTAAATTTGAATTTTTCTCCGCCTACAATATGCAATGGCCGGAGCTAGGTGTTTTGTGAATACCACGGGTGCAGTAGATAAGCCAAAGGGAAGTGCAGAGAACTGATAGTGCATACAGCCTGCACTAAAGTGTAGACATTTCCTACAAGATTCCCTTATGGGGATGTGCAGATAGGCTTCTTTTAAGCCTAGAGTGGCTAGCCAGGAGTCCTTGGCTAGCATAGGAAGCAGCTGTTGAAGAGTAAGCATTTTGAACCTTGGAACCACCAGGAAGGTGTTGAGAATAGAAAGATCCAGGACAGGGTGCCAAGAGTTTTCTTTTCTGGGAACCAGAAACAGTCTGGAGTAAAAAAGACTTGTTTCATTTGCTCTGCTGGGACAGGTTGAATAGCCTTGATACTGAGAAGAGAAAGTACTTGCTTTTGGGCCTCTGCCCACTGGTTTGGGGGGGGGGGTCTGGCCATCTGCTTGGGGTTGGCAATGAGTAAAGTAGAATCTGTATCCCTGGGATACAATGTTCAATACCCATCTGTCCTGGGTGATGTACTCCCTGTTTTTTGCATGCGGGGCTAGTTTTCCTCCTAAGGGTGCAAGTACTATAGGCTGGTGGTGTACTACTCCCTGCTTTAGAGGTGGGAGCACTCCGTTGCTTAGATCTGTGTATACCCTGATACTGTAATCTTGGTGGTCTGCTGCCCCTGGGTTTGGACTGAGAAGGTCTGGGAGGGACTGGAACGCACCAGTTTTTAGAAGGCCAATGCCTACTGAATCTAGGTGGCTGTACCTGTAGGAAATCTTTAACAGTTTGCATAGATTTAGCTTTTTCCTCCATCTTTTTGAGGACTACTTCTGCTTTATTGCCAAACAGGCATTTTTGATTTAATGGTGCATCTAGCAGTTTTGCTTTGACATGGTCTGGCAAGATTTGTTCCTTAAGCCAAGCATGCCTTCCAAGAACAGACCCAGTGACAGCAGCCCTGCAAGATGCTTCTAAGGCATCAAAACCACATTGCAAAGTATGTTTTCCAACTTGGTTAGCAGAATGCATTAGCTTTTGTAAATCTTTATGTTCTGCACAATCAGGAATCAACATAATTTTCTGTTTAATTAGCTCCATAATATGTTGCTGATACTTTAACATATGAAATTGGCATTTTAAAGCCCTGATGGCAAGGGTAGCAGAGATGTATACCTTCTTACCCAATCTGTCTAAAGCCCTACAGTCCCTGTCCGAAGGGGTAGGGTTTTTGGCTGTTCTAGCCTTAATGCCCTTAGGTCCCTGGGAAATGGTCTCTGGATCTGCAGTAGGATTCTTAAACAGGAACTTGTGGGAGTAAGGTACTCTGTAGTACCTGTCAGATTTCCTGGGAGCTGGGGGCAAAGTATCAGGAGTAAGGGTGGATTCCAAGAAGACATCATCTACAATTTCCAGAACAGGAGGGATAGCTAGAGGCCTGTGCTGAGGCAAGTTGAAAAATTCCCTGAGTCTCTTTTTGGACTGTGGGTATGTCCTGGAACTCCCAGCAGAAATTCTCTCTAAGGGTATGCAGGGTTTCAGCAAATGAAAAATTTTCTGTTGGGGAAGCACAGGGAATGGAAACCTCTGCATCAAAATCCTCATAGGTAGATAAGGGTATGTCCTGGTAATCAGAAGGATCAGAGTCAACAGACTCATGATCTGAAGAATCGGAAGGAAAATCAGTTCTTGGTCTTTTTGAAGGAGGGCTGGCTTCCCCTAATTAAAGTAATAAGATCTTCAGCTATTCTAAGCATTTGTTTCTGAGGCATGTGGGCTTGAGAATGTGCTTTGGTTGTCGGTTTCCTAGGCATATTGCAAACTCTGGGCCTGAGAAATTTAGCATTTTGGTTTGAAATAAAGTTGTCTGTTTAATATGAAAATTGGAAGGCCTGAATACACCTTTAGAAGCCGGTGCCTGCACAGCGGCTCCAGACCCATCCAAGGTAGAGACATCCGCAGGTTCCATAGTCGAAGAAGCATCTCGCAGCATACCGGACTCCGAATGGGTCTCAGTAGAGGCCTGCGAATCTGTAGAAGCAGGTCTCAGTAGAGGCCTGCGAATCTGTAGAAGCGGTTATCAGGGGCTGCGAAAGTGCCTCACTGAGTACCGGCGGGCTGGCAACTAGCTTAACAGAAGCATCATTGGCAGTTTTGGACCTATGTGGTCTGTCTTTGTCTTTATCCTTACATTTTTCTGAAGGTCGGTAGTCAGATGCCTTTTCGAAATCATTTTGGAATACGGAGAATGAGAGCGAAAGAATTTAGTGACAAAAATAGCCCAACAAGTAGTTTGGGAGTTGAACAAGGCACAAAACCGACAGCGAGGAATGTCGTGGTCTCGGCCTAAACAGGTGACGCAGAACGAATGAAAATCTCTGTGAGGTATTTGCTTTCCACAGGCAAGACAATTATTAACTTTTTCTGACATCAGTTAGAGCAAAAAAAAAGGATCCCCAACGGGGTACTTATCTTTTAGAAGACTTCAGGTCTGAAACTCTAAAAACGAAAACTTCAGGAGGCAGCCGACCAGCACTTGCAAACTACTACTACTTCGGACACTGCATGGCAAGAAAAGCTGATGTAATGGCGTCGGCTGCATGTTTTATACCCCTGACGACCTGACATTATGGAAGAAGCGACAGTATCTGCCGCAGAAATCCCAAGACTCTGGTATTCAGGCAGATAACCCAAATGTGATGGCTGCAACAGTGAAACACAAAGAACATCTCTGTTACCACTACCATACAGCCTTTTAATGTTTCATACAGGGATGCCATTTTCCCAGCCTCCTAATACTTAGCTGAAGGCCAGTACCAAGAAACATACAGAGCAAGGAGTTCAGAAAAGCAGGCCAACAGGTACACAGTACTATCAATCCCTGTGAAGATTTACTTATTTACTGACATTTGTTGACTGGGAAAGTCCACTGAGTCAGGAACCCATTTTCAATGGAGGCCTGGGGAGAAAAGCTCCAGTTACAGATCAAAATTTGTACAAGATAATATTTATAATAATAAAACAATGTAGAAGAATTTTTCCACAATTTGCTAGTGATTAGTAATACACAGATTAGAAAGTTTTATACAGTCTGTTAGGTGTCAGTAGTACGCATACAGTATTTTTAATGCCATTCAATGTATGGAGGAAAAAAAGACATTAAATTCATTCACAATAAACAGTTCATTTATGTACTTCAACACATGGGAAGTTTAGGATTTAGCCAAATAATGACTATAGAGACAAGACAGTGATTGATAAAAAATCAATGAAGTTAAGAGGATTTACAAATTACTTGAAATCGAAAAAAATCATACTAGTTAGCAAAATCTTAGAATTTGCTTACTGTGGTCTATAGATCTCGGCATAAGTACAGATTTGATTGCTAAGGAAGTGGCTTTTTAGGGCGAATTTGAAGATTTTTTGGAATCAAGTTGTGTAATACAAGGGGGTGAAAGTGAAGTGTACTCTGACGAGAAGCTTTCATTCAATCTCTCGGTCAGTTGTTTGTTCTGATATCCACCTGAGAACACATGTAAGTAATAACACAAGTATAGTATACAATATGCATGCAGCATCTCATGTGGGGCAACTGACTCTCCCATTCCAGCCAGGTATCTATCCCATTATAAAGGTGAGTGAAAAAATGCATTGGCAGCTCCAGTATAAATCAGTCTCATAGACCACTGTTGTGATGATCACCATCCCCAAAGGAAGGGGAAAGGAAGTCACAGGTATTCAACAGACCACTCCCCTCAGTTTACCCCTTAATTCCAGGAAAGCTAACTGTCCCCAAATTCCCATACATACAGTTAAACACCTTCCCATTATGCCAGGCACGTTTTTCGTTTCTGGAGCGTTTGGGTATAAGACCGTTGAAGTGACAATGAAAAGTGACAGCCGACAAACACCTCATGATGATACTCATCACACAGGACATAATTTACTCCTTTAAATTCTTAGTCCCTAATCTATCCTCCACTAAATGAATGCTTTCCACATTAGAAAAAAACCTTTTGTAAATTCTTGGACTTTAAAACAGAACTCTGGAATGTTCTAAGATACATAAAATAGAGATGCAGACATCCTGCTGCCTCTGTTGAGACTTCATGGCCTGTAAACATACTCCTTACACCTGTGGAGGTACAAATGAGAAGATGGCAGCTATATGCCACAGCTAAGGTAGTGGTATCTGAAAGCACTCCTCTTGCTTTTAACCAAAACAACCTTAGAACTGCATTATACAAGGGTATGAGGCTACAGCACCCCCCCCCCCGCCTTGGCAGGGGATGCAGGAAAAAGATGTTAAAGGTCCAACAGTTTTGCAATGCACTGTTTCTCTTGTTTGAATCTAATTTTTGCCCCAAAACATGTCAGGTCTTGCACTACTGACAGGAAGCACATACATAATGCAAATTCCTGTTGGCAGAAGAAAGCAATCTAACTTATTTATCCACAGTTTGCAGCTTGCACAACATAGCTGAATTGCCTGCCTTCTCCCCCTACCAACTTCTCCATTTGCTCCCCAGTCCTCTCAAAAGTTTATCACCCATTCCAACCATTTCTACCTGTGAAGCAGAAAGTGCAGTTGTGTAGTCCACTTACCATAACTGTAGATGTTTTTTTAAATAATTTCATTAAATTATCATTTAAGACGTAGGCCAACATACAGTAACAGAAGAGAAAAATCAAATTAACACTTTACCATTTACATGCATTCTACATCACATACATAACTGCACGTTTAAACACCTTTATTAAATTATCATTTAAGAGATAGGCAAACATACAGTAACAGAAAACAAACCAAATGAACATTTTTCCATTTACATACAATCTACATTACATATGTTTTTTTTCTAATTATCTTCAGTCCAGCACTACACTAAAAGTAAATACTGTGGGAATAAATAGCCAGGGAATTGTTATGGCTAGGCTTGTATAGGCCCTAGAGCCGATAGCCTAGTACCAACCTATGAACATAAATAGCTGAATTCCTGCTTCCCTTAAACCTCACTCTTCTCCTGAACATTATTCTGCATGTATTTTTCCCACAACTTCCACTTATTTCTATGTAATTTGCTCCTTCCCTTTTCTAAATATCCCACTTCCAGTAATCTTCTCTTTTACATTATTCAGTACTTCACAAAGACTTTGATTTCCATTTTCTAGTAATAGCTTTTTTTGGCAGCCAACAGAAATCGACTTAAGGCCTTACTATGCCTAGCCATGTTAGATCCTGTGTCCCAGCTCAAAAGAATAATATCCTTAGTTACAGCCATTTGCTCGCCCAATATTAATGACAGACAGTAGGAATTTGTAAAACCTGCCAACACATTACACTCCCAAAAGATGTTACCAGTTACCTTTTTCTTCTCCATCACACCTACAACATTTGTGGTTTACCCAAGGAAAAATTCTTTAAAGTCTGCCTGGGATATAAAAACAATTATGCCAATGCTCCACACGAACGGTGCACAATATGCTCAAAATAGACCAAGTAACCAGAAGTAGCACAGCGTTGCGGGTCCATAGAAAAGTTTTTTATTAACAGACATGAGGTTAAGCGCTTTCATCAAGTAAATTGACTTCATCAGAACAAGTAATAGTAAAAACATTGAAGCTTAAATACCAAACAGTTTAAATTCATTGGTTCAGTACTAACCAATACTATGCTTAAAATGCCACTTCTCATGAATAGTAAGCAATATATGCATGACCAAACAATGAATAATTAATTAGTTAGATTCAATATAATAAAAAAATTAATTTCTACGAAAAACACTTCCCTACAAAAAAAATATAGAACGATATATGGTACATGTACATGTACTTTCCTAATAGTACATAAAAAACAAATCCATGTATGCTAATATATATTAAAAATATACACAAAGGTTATGTAAAATACATGTTTAAAATTGAAAATAAAATACTTTATCAATACCTAATGAAACAGCCAATTAAACTAGTTCCGCCTTTTCTTTCAATATAGGCATAATAGAAATAAATTCATTAATACCTGGTGGGTGGTCAGCAGCTAGCCTCAATTGCCACATCAACTCTTTCTTATTTAATATATTTTGCCAGTCACCCCCTCTTCCATCTACTGTGACAAAATCAAGAATGCCAAACTTAAAACACCTAAAATTCTTACACGTTATACTATGTTTGTATAGTGCGTTGATATTCTTTTCATTCTTGATGTCATAGAGATACTCGTATATCCTACTTTTCAGCATCCTCTCCGTCTTACCAATGTAAAAAGATGGACAGGTGCTGCATTTAGCGATATACACAAGTTTATTGGAACAACAATTTCCATTTTTTAATAAAATAGCACTTTTAGTCTGATTCTCAATAATTATTTTGTTGTCCAACAAAATATAGGAGCAATAGTGGCATCTACCACAAGGCTTACTTGCCAGCTAGATTCCCCTTCCTATTGTTTGAAAGTTTGTTTGTTTCTACCAAGGATTTAATATTACCCCCAACCTTGGTGGAAAATATGGGTTTATCACCCAATATACAAATTATTTCAGAATTAGTTCTGAAAATGTTCCAATTTCTTACCAAAGTCGCTTTGACCTGAGAGTACAAGGGACTAAATTGAACTACACATGCTTGTTGAAAATTTATACTATTGTAAACAATCTATCCCTTGGATGGGTTGCTAAATTTGTCGTCATTCACACCCAGTAAAGATTTATAAATAATACCCCATTTTCCCAACACCTCATCAAGTATTGGGTCAATAAGGTGACCTGGGTAACCACTATCAAGAAACATAACCCTTAGGTTCTTAAACTCAGATATCACATCATCCTTCATGGTGGTCATTCTAGCTATTCGAACAGCCTGGCCCTTTACATTACTTCTTTTTTGATGCACCGGATGGTGACTAGTATAATGTAAATATGCATTGCAAAAGGTGTTTTTTCTGTAGATTTTGGAATGAAATCTATTTTGCTTTTTAAAAATCTTTACATCAAGAAAATTAATTTCCTGCTGATGAAATTGGAAAGTAAACTTCAATTAGTTTGTAGTCTCATTTATATATTCCACAAATTGTGGAATTTCCTCAGCACTTCCCTTCCACACAATAAACACATCATCCAAAAATCTACCATAATATGCAATGCATGAGGAAAATTTTGTATTACATTGAAAAATGTACTTATGTTCCCATCCCAAAAGAACCAGGTTGGCATATAAGAGGGCACAAGCAGCACCCATAGCAACTCCTTTCAATTGCTTAAAGTAGTCACCCCCCAAAAAAATGTAGTTATTCTCCAAAATAAGACTCATTAGTTCACTTAAGGGTAGTACTTCATCAGATTTTAGGGATGAATAAGTAAAGAGAACTTCTTCAAAAAGACTTAAACCTTCAAATTTCGGAATACACGAAAAAAGATCTTGTACATCAATAGTAAGAAACCAACAACCAGCTGACCATAAGTCCTGCTTCAATTGACCTAAAAAGTCCCAAGAATCTTTTAATAAATGTGGAAATTTATTGATGTGTTTTAATTTTTTATCCACATAGACCGCCAGGTTGTGTGTCTTGGAACCTGCGGCTGCAGCTATAGGTCTAAATGGTGGCTTCTTTATATTTTTATTTTTATGTACCTTGAGAATTCCAAAAAACGTAGGAATTTTTGGATATTTATTAAGAAAAAAATTATATTCCTCCTTGGAAATTCTTTGATCCAACAAATATTCATACAAATCACTATCCAACCTACTGTAAGAAATGTTGATCTCATTTTTAGAACATGAACAATAACTGTCCTCTTGAAATAAAACTTGCTGCATATCATTATTATAATCATCGGTGCTGTAGATGACCACACCACCCCCTTTATCGGGTGTCATAATTCTTACATCCTTATTCTGCCTTATGCTCTCCAATACATTTTTTTCCCCAGACCTTAAGTTGTTAAACACTTTCCTTTTTTTCCCCCAGGTCCTACATAAATTTTCTTTTACCAATTTTTCATATACAAAATCAAAGGGTGTAAAGGTGGATTAAACTTACTACTTCTCTTTAGATTGTCAGTAGATCCACTTTTGTTAGATTTATCCGAGAAAATAAGATTCAGATTTAATTTTCTTAAATATAATTGTAACTCTATCATAACCGAAGCTATGTCAGGAACATGTGTAGGAACAAACTTGAACCCCTTAGAAAATAGGGAAAATAATTCCTTAGTTATAGGAAAATTTGAATAATTATATATGTTAAAACCATTTAAACTATATTTAATATTATCGAAACATTGTATCTGTCCTACCATTTTTTGTAGTTGTAATTCTGCTTCACTACTCTGCTTTAAGTCTTGTTCATCCCTTGTCTGCGTTTGGCTATTCTGAGTGTCGGGGTATTTGAAAATCATGGTTATTATGCCAACGCTTCCAAGTAAGAATCTTAAACTTTCTTGACTTTGTGGCATAGTTGGGAGTCATACATCTATCCATCCATTGTTCTTTTATAAATTCATTTCCCAGTCTCTCTTCCCAATCTTATCTAAACTTCTCCGACTGATTCCTACAGTTATCATGCAGTATTTTATATCCCCTACTAATTATCCATTTTATAATGACAGCTTCTGATCTAGATTCAACTAAAAAGTCTACCACAGCAGATCTTTCACACAGGTTTCCCCTACCTCTTTCTCCTTGCCAAACCTCTGACATCAATCCACGGTAGGAAAGGTAATCTTTAGCCTGCAGTCCAAATTTCTTCTTGGCCTCATCCCACTCTGTTACCTTTCCCTTTCTAGTTATTTGCTCACAATGCCTTTGTTCCTTTACCAGTTTTCTATATTAAATTCCAGCCCCCTCTTGCTCGTTTTTTTGTACCCTACTTGCAGTCATCCCTATTATAAGTGTAGATGTTTCACTTCTAATGTTCATCTTATAGTTCACTCTTGAAAGTCATAAACTTAGGGTAAGACTTACCAAAGCTGGCAGACTGAGTGGCTGAAAATACTGTAAAGAATGGGGGGGGGGGGTGCTTGTCCTCTAGGATGACAGAAGCAAATCTTGTTCTAGCTGTAGAAATCAGGTCAGGTGAGGTCTATAATGACTGGAAAAGGTACAGACAGGGCAGCAAGCAGCTACTTCCAGAATATCTTGTACATTATCCCCTTTTAGGAAAGCAGTGGTCATGCATGGCCCTGGAAGTGTGAGACCTGATGCTATCTGTGTAGCTTACAGCCACGATAGATGTGGTGTGCTATCCACTTGAGGCAGTCTATTCAGAAATGGGCAATAATTTGCCAATTTCAGTTAAAAACCCAAATAGGATTGCCACCTTTTCAAATGTCCAAAGTGGGACATTTTTGGTACAAACGTCAGATTTTGCAGGCCGAAACATACCCACGGCCAGTACAAAGGACAAAACTTCCCTTTTTTGCCTAAATAAAAGCTTATTCTTTTAGCATTTCAGTTGCTTATTCTGTTTTGTATGACATTTAGGTGTTTTAGATACAGAATAACTGTTTTATGCACCTATTACATAAAATATAGGAAATAATTTTGTCCTAAAATCTCAAGACATTTACCATTTTTACAAATTTTTTGCAGGACAAAACTGCCCAAAGAGGGACTGTCCCTCGCAAAGTGGGACAGGTGGTAACCCTAAACCCAAAGAGCTTTTCTAATTAAATAAAATCTTTTGTCCTGTCTAGATAGCACCTCAAATGCCTGTGCACATCCAGAAAGTGTAGAATTCGGGTAAAGAAAATCATGGCTTGGTAATTGAGCAGCTTGGTATAACGCCACATCTATAATTACATTAGAAATAAAGGCGGGGTTAGTGTGAAAAATGAGGAGCAGTTCTTTGCACATCAAGGTATTCAGTAACTCGCCTAGATGAAATTAGCGTAACTAAAAAGATGGTCTTTCAAAAAAGGAATGAGTGCTAGACAAGTAGCTGGTACAAAATGTGCCAAGATCAACTTTTCTGCCAACAAATGCAAGTCCGACGCTCGATATGAAATCTGAAAGAGAGGGATGAGGGGGGAGGACATCCTTAATAACTGCTTAAGCAGTAGTTTGGATGATAGTGTGGGACCTGAGGGTAAGGAAGCTGAAATGGCTGAAAGGTGTACTTTAACTGACGTATAAGCCAAACCAGTCATAAGCAGCCTAGAAAAGTACTGAAGGACCATGGACACATCCCCCCTTGTTTAGGACACAGGCCCCCCCCACTGACAGACGGAAAACACTTCAGTTTAGCTGGGTATGATTTTATTGCACTTTGCTTCCTAGTGTCCACTATATTGTCCAGTATGTCTCTTGAATACAAGTCCACTAAAGGAAAACAGGCTAAGTTGCAAAATTCAATGCAGACAGATTGGGGAGTATGAGAACCCCCCCACCCCCACAATGTCAAGAGGTCTACATGTCAATACAGTAGGATTTATCTTAGTGTCATCTCAACGATCTCAGTGTTTCTCTGCATCTACTAAGTTTTCTATTGCCATACTTTGGGTTCTGTGACTTAATCTAGTGTTTCCCTCATGAAACTGTGATGGTGCAGCCATGCTAATGAACTCTAATCAGTGACACACTTTCATGTTATCTTCTCTCTTCCTATAAACAGACAGGCGCACACAGTTTTTTATCTTTTTATTATTAGGGAAATATGTGAAATTCTACTCCATTAGGATCCAAGAATTCAGTCTCTCACAGCAATTCTAATGATGTACTCTGGGCATTTATTCAGGATGTGTCGACATCTTAAGCAAGTCATTTTTTTCCTTTTTAACACCTTTATTAAATACTACTTATAACATAGGCAAGCATACATTTATATAAAAGAAAAAAACACTAACATGTTGACAGTTACAAACATTGTACATCACATATATATTCTTCTGTACAATTATCAAGCTAACACATAAATTGCACAACTTCTGCTTTCCCTTAAACCTCACTCCTCAGCCAAAACATTCTTCTGCATGTAATGTTCCCACAATTTCCATGTTTTCTATATAATTTGCTCCTAGTCTTTTCTAAAGATCACACTTCCAGTTCTTTTACCTCTGTTACAATATTCACTACTTCAAATTCTGGCTGAAGTAATGGCCACCAAGAGTATAGTTTTCCATGTATAGTACTGGAGAGAGCAATCTTTGGCTGACTCAAAGGGTGGTAGTGTCAACTTCTCCAGAACAAAATTTAGATCCCAAGGAGGCAAAATTTGCTTCCTTGGAGGTCTACGGTGCAGAACCCCTTTCAAAAGATGTTTAATCTTCTAACCTAGATGCCAGAGGTGGGGTGAGTGGCAGGCAGACTTGAGATGACAGATAAGTGGATCTTGAATGAAGAATTAGACAGTCCAGACTTCATCAATTCACACATGTAGGACAAGCCCACTGGAAGATCTACTGCCTTTGAACAAGTAATTTTTATACATTTTAAAGTTTATATTTTATTTCATATTATATATTTTATATGTTATTAAATACTTTATATGTACTTCATTGTATTTTTATTTATCATGTGATTATGGCTGCAAGTCACATGATAGCTATTTTGTATTTAAATAGGCGTGTTTTATTGTGCTTTATGTTATGCATTGAGAAAGGGTTGTTTAACCTGAAAGCTTTGTGTTGTCTACATAAAGGTTTTTTACTCAACGGTCGTGTTTTTGGATTTGAATTTGGATTTATTTCAGTGTATTGACTTAGGCAGACTTGAGATGGCAGATAAGTGGATCTTGAATGAAGAATTAGACAGTCCAGACTTCATCAATTCACACATGTAGGACAAGCCCACTGGAAGATCTACTGCCAGTTCTTGTAAATTGTGTTTTTGACACCAGACAGAAAATCTCTTCTACTTAGAAATATATAATTTCCTGGTAGTTGGTTTTCTGGCCTCCTGCAGAACCTGGAGCATGTCCTCCATCTACAGGTGTCTGAAGGGACTCAATGCTCTATCACCCACAGAGTAAGATTTAGAGTGGACAGTTGGGGGTGTAACAGTGTTCCTTTCTCCTGTGTGAGCAGGTCCATACAGTGGGATAACTTGTGGTGATTGCCGTTGGCTAGATGGAGTTATGGTAAAACCAGTGCTGCCTTGGCCAATAGGGAGTCACCTACAAGATTTGTGGTTGTTCTTTCTGAATTTTCATCCTACAAAAGGGCCTCTCTGAGACCAATAATTGGTGTCGGAACCATGGCCTGAAGCTTAACGCCAAAAAATGAGTTATCCCCTTTGGAAAAAACTCAGTTCTCACAAATTACCATGTTGATGGGAGCCTACTGAACACTGAAGGGCCCATAAGACATCAGGGCACCCAGGTTGAAACCAACCTCACCTTCGACCACCATATTGCAACTTTGGTCAGAAGGTCCTTCTTTGTAGCACATCTTAGAACCAAAGGTTTCGCATCCAAGAAGAAAGAGGTCAACATCCCCCTCTACTTATCCCTTATAAGACCAATCATCGAATATAGCGCCCCATTTGGTTTGTAACTAACCAGACACCTACAACAGCTGGAGAGGCCACAAAAGTACCTCAGAAAAAGAATCCTAGGCCTTAAACACATGTCCTACATGGACAGACTCAAGAAACTTCAGCTGTTTTCAGTCTCTTATCGTCTACTTACAGGTGATCTCTGCTTGACTTATAAAGCCATGTCCGACCCGGACATACTTGAAACGCTACACCTAAAGAAATCCCAATCCCCCCACACCACACGCTCCAGAGATCACAACCGCATTACCACATTAACAGAACATGCTGGAGAGAAAGATTCATCTCCCAAAGACTGCCTATACTCATGAATAAGATTCCCATTCATGTCAAGCAGATCACCTCACTGGCCCTCTTCAAGAGAAATCTTGACGACTGGATGGGTAACAAAGTTCACTCCAGGGATCATTCCAGTTGCCCTCCTGGATAGGGGCACTGTGAACCAACATTGGGTGGCATGGTGCCTGGGCAATTTTTTGGAGCTAGGCTTGTAGAGGCTCCAGGGCCATTAGCCTAGTACACACCTATGAACCTATTAACCACCCACTCTCCATGCTTCGGGATGTGGTACCCTGGAGCAGAAAGTTGGAAGCTGCCTGTTCATGGGGGAGGGGGCAAACAGATCCACATCCAGAATACCCCATTGATGGACCAGGTCCAGGAACACATCCCTGTTTAGCATCCATTCGTGAGATTGGGTCATGGTGCTGCTTAGAGCATCTGTCATCACATTGTCTGCTGAAGGTATGTAGATGGCTTGGATAGTGACTTGTCTCTCTAGGGTGATTTCCCATGCTTGCAGGGCCAACCGGCACAGGAGGTAGGATCTTGTCCCCCATTTGTTGATGTACCATAACACAATGGTATTATCAGTGTTCCACCTCAGCGTGCCTGGTAGGAGATGATCCTTGTAAATTTCTAGGGCTAATATCAAGGCTGTCATTTCCTTGATACTGATAGCTCATTCTGTTGAGTGAAAGTCCATGAGTTCTCACTCTCCATTCCTATAAGGTTGCTCCCCAACCTGTGTCTGAAGCATGGAAGACATGATCCTGAAAGGGTATCAGGGAAGATTTTTTGAGATTTATCATGAACCGCAGACTTCTCAAAAGGGAGTCTTAGTGTTGTAGGACCACTGGAACTGATGGGGTCTGTAAGAGTTGGATTCCCCTTGTTCTGGCAAAGGCCATGACTGGTGCTAGGCACTTTGGGAACACTCTTGGGACCATAGAGAGACCAAATGGCAAAGCACAGAACTGAAAGTGTGCAGAACCCAGGAATTTCCTGAAGAGGGGATGGATTGAGGTGTGTAAGTAGGCGTCCTTTACATCCAAGGATACCAAGAAGGCCTGGTGGAGAATCGGGGGAAGGAGAGTAGGACGAGTGAGCATCCGAAAGGAGGGTACCTGGAGGAAGGTGTTGAGATGGGACAAATCCAGGATTGGTCTCCAGGAACCTTCTTTCCTGGGAGCCAGAAACATCCTGGAGTAAAATCCCTTTCCTCTTGCATGAGGAGGAACTTATTGTATTGTTCCTTGTGTGAGGGGTTCCTAAAGAATAGGAGGAAAGGAAGCCAATTTGTCTCAAGAGGGTTGTGAAATGCCTTTGGGAGTTGATTTGGTTTCCCATGTCATGAAGTATCCCTGATATATTACAGAGAGGGCACAAAGAGTCCTGGGTAACCTGAATCCAAGCAGGGAGAGAGAGAGAGAGAGAGACACGCATGGAAAAAGGGGTGTCTGGATCCAATGCCTGGTAGTCACAGGCTAACAGGCGTAGCCTGAAAGGGCTGTTTAGGAGCAGGAGTAGAAGGAGCAGGCCTGCAGGAGGACTGTTTCCTGGAATCTTTTTTGCCTTTGGTTGGCATCTGTCTGGAAGGCCTTCTCACAAAGGAGGTCTTGGCAGGGTAGTTCCTTTGAAAGCATGGCATCGAGGAGACAAAAATGTGTCTCAAACCCTGTAGTTCCTTACCCTTCTATTGAAGGGCCTTGAAAAGTTCAGCAGCTGCTGAACCAAATACAGCTTTGTTGTCCAAAGGAGCGTGTAGGAGTTTAGACTTAATGTCATCAGGGAGAGGCTGCAACCTAAGCCAGGAATATATCCTGATGACAGACCCTGAGGTGGCAACCCTAGATGAGGCCTCTACTGCATCATAACTGCACTGGATAAAGTGCTTAGCTACTTGACTGCAGGAATTCAGGAGACCAAAGATTTTAGCCTTGGCCGGGGAGCGGGGAGCAGGGAGGACCCCCCCCCCAATTGTTTAGCCAGATCAGAAAGAAGAGCCAGGGAGTATTTGTCCATGCGAGTCTGGTAGTTAATGTCTCTCACAGCTAAGGCAGCAGATGTGTAGACTTTTTTCCCTAGGTGCTCCAGTAATCTGCTCTCCTTGTCAGAAGAAAGGAGGGAGGTGGAAGGGAGTAACTTAGAGGTTTTGTCAGCAGCCATAGCAATGATGGAAGGGTCTGCAGAAGAAGCTTTGTAAAGGAATTCTGCATCCTCAGGGACTTTGTAAAACCTGTCTGGACATTTGAGTGGAGGGGACTGGGAATCTGGGTTTTTAGAAGCAGCCAGGAAAGCATTCAAGCAAGCAGGATGCACTGGAGATACGACAGATGGGTTAGGAGACTCCATTTGTAAAAGGTCATAATATCTCTTTTGGGTCTCTGTGACCTGGCTGCTGTCCCACTTGAAAAAGTTTTTCATCTAAGCAATACGACTCTGTGCCATTGGACTCCTCCTCTGGGGAAGCGTACCCCAGAGGGGAAGCAACTTGTGAAGTGTAAAATTGAGAGATTCATCCTCTGATGAATCCTCCTCTTCAGTTGAGACATCAGAAACAAGTTTACCCTTAGGGGTAGAGAGAGCAGGGGCCGGGCATAAGGCAAGGAATGCATTTAGAAGGCCTTGAGTACAGTCCTGCCAGTTAGGTAGCTGGTCGGAGGATGCGGACATCTGAGAAGGAGCAAGATGCTTGGTCTTTTGCTATTTCTTTTTGTGGGACTCCACCTTGGTATCAGAGATGCGGTGGAGTGATGGAGGCCCGGATGGCACTCCACAATGTCTGAGGAAACATCCTCATGAACTGCAATTTTAGAAACCCCATGCGGGCCCTCAGAAATGATGAGTCTAGGATTCCCCCAGTGACCGATTCAGACCCCTGCGATTTCCTGTGGGTCTACCTGGCATGAAACCCCAAAGCAGTAGCAAAATGATAATCAAAAACTCCTATGGGGTACTTACCTGTAGTCGGATAAGATGAGTTTGCTTTTCCGAAGGAGCGATGACTGGAGTTGGCAGTCACACAGAAAGCAGAAAAGATCAGAGGTAGGTGCATACTGACATCCATTTGGTACCCAACGTCTGTTTATGGCCAATGTCCACAGAGAGAGGCACGGGACGTCACATGCACTCTTGCAGTAGCATTGATCTTATGTAAAATTGCCGGAAGTACACAAGTTGACCAGAGGCAGACTCCCTTGTGTTATGGATACAGCAGCATATGAATGGAAGGGCTTCTTAATATTATAAAAAACTCATAGATGCACTTAAGTGTTAGAGAACATAACTCATAGATTCATACTAGGCTAACTGCCCTTGCGAGCCATTTTAAGCCTAGCCAATTATCCCTTGTGAGAATCAAACCCTCCACCTTGTGTTTGTAAGGCAAACACCTTAACCATTAGGCCACCCTCCCATCCCGGAAATGTGGGAGGGTGGCCTATGTTAAGAAATGTGTTCTTTAATATGTTGTCTTAAAGTCCTATTTGTCTTACCCAAATAGAATGCTCTGCAGAGCTGGCAAACAGCCAGGTATACCACATGACAAGTACCGCAGTTTGCTATAACCCTAAAATTAAAAAGGTGTCACGTGTCCGGTGGCAAAAACTCACACTCAGAACTAATGAAAGAACAGTAATTACAAGAAAAACAGGGTCTAGTACCAAAACATAAATCACTCCCATTAACAGGATTTACAGTTTTAGGATAACATAATATCCTATGGACAGACGTCTTATTTTTAAAACAGAACCTGGGAAAATCACCTACTAAGCTTATAATCACAGGTTCATTAGGCCAAAGTCTCTTAATTATGCTGGTAATATCATTACAATTACTGTTAAAATGTAGGGACATACCTATAGCATTACTTTTATCTTTAGTTGCATCTGCCCCTAGTCAGAAAAATATGGTCTGGCAACATTCTGCCTCAAAGCAGTTACTTCATTCAAGATGATAGTTACATCAGCCTACCTATAACCTTTTTCCATGAACCCAGCCTTTAGCGTGGAGAGTTCTATATCAAATTCATCATCACTGACATGTAGTCTAGATGTCCGATACCCTGGCCTTTCACTACATTACAAAAGACACGACCATGATACATGCTTCTCCTATGGAGAGAGGTGTTTCTATAACAGTGTTTTCTACAAATAAATGTCATAATTTTACCAGCCTCAGTTCTAACTAAAACAATACCTAAAAATGTATTCTATGGCACGAGCTACTTATAGTAAATTTCAAAAAAGGAAGGGAGTTAAGATAACCAAAAAACTTTCAATTCACCCATGTCCCCATTCCATATAAGAAAAAGATTGTCAATAAATCTTCAGTAAAATAACACATTGTTCTTAGCACATTCACAGTATCACAGCTTAATCCTCCCACCAAGCCATCACAATGTTGGCGTAGCCATGGGCACTGGAAGTGCCCATAGCCACACCATCATTCTGAAGACAGTAATATTTATCGAACAGAAGAACATTGTTCTCCAAAACAACTTCTATGAAAAGGCAGAGTAACTCAATAAATTTAGGGTCAACCTCACTAAATTGCATAAGATAAGTTTTTCAAAGAATCTAAACCATACTGATTCAGAATTTTAGTAAACAAAGATTGAAAATTCATAGTCACAAATACATATGATAAATCAGTAGAATACTGTTTAGAAAACTGAAACAAATCCTGTAAAAACTGTTTGGAAGCTTTCAAAATACACATTTTCTTATCAAGCACAGGTCTTAAATGTTTATCCACAAAAGCTAAAAATGTTTCTTTACACCAATTCCTTCCAGCCACTATTGGCCTGAAAGACAGTTTACACTGATCCTTGTGGATATCAGGCACACCCTGTATAATAAGAATAAGTGGTTCATTGACATGCAAAAAGTTATATAGATCCAGAGTGATCAGTCTGCACATCAAACAATCATCTAAAATGGCCATAATCCATATCTCCATTGTCAAAATGGCATCATCATATGGAATCAGAGTATAGGTGGAATTATCATACAACATCTCCTTCACAGATGTAAAATAAAAATCTCTGTCCATTATCACAGCTGGACCACCCTTATCAGCCAGTCTTTATAACTGTATCTGGATCCTAAGCTAACATCCATAATGCTCATCTCTCTCCTCTAGACAAGCTGTTAAATATTTTACTATGGGAGCCTTCTTCAAAATAATGATGCAAATCTCTCTCACAGAGTTTGCAAAAGGCTTCTAATAATGGGTGTATAACAGGCATGAATGAAGTCATTTTTATAAAAGCAATACTCTCGTTCTTATCTACAGAACCACCAAAAGTACAGTTGAGTACACTTGCCATAAATGTAGATGTTAGAGTGTATTCACTGTTGCAGTCATCACATTTGGGTTATCCCTGGCAGCCGGCCTGAATACCAGAGACTTAATATTTCTGCATCGGTTGCTGTCACTTGAGGACTGACGTCAGGTCGTCAATAGTATAAAGTAAGGCAACCGACACCATTACATCAGTTTTTCTTGCCCTAATCTGTCAGAAGCCCCCAAGTAGGAGGCCATGTTCTGGTGGAAGAACCCCACCAGTGGAAAATAGATACCAATATGTCCCTTGTAAGGAAAGGAGAACAACAAGTTAGAATGGAAATAAAAGGAGAAAGAGAATAAAGGGGGATGGAGGGAGGGAAACCAGGACTGCAACAGTGAATACACTCGAACATCTACATTTATGGTAAGTGTACACAACTATACTACGTTCTTTGTGTTTCACTGCTGCAGTCATCACATTTGGGATGATTCCCAAAGCTGAGGAAATGGGTGGAAGCAGTCAAGGAAACTAGGGGCTGGCTAGGATGCCCTGCAAGACTGCAGAGGCAAACCCTGCCCTGGATTTGTAGAAGAGAGGCAGGTTGTAATGCTTGATAAAAGTGTAATCAGATGTCCAGAGGTGGCAGCCTCCAGGATGTCCTGGTGGGGAGTCCTCTGAGGAAAGCTGCAGAGGTGGAGGCTGCTCTGGTGGAGTGTGTCCTGACCTCCTTGGGGGGAGGCTTTCCATGCTGTTTGTAGCAGAAATGGATGCAGTGTGCTATCCATTTGGAAATGGTTTGTTTGGAGATGGCTTTGCCTTCTGCCCCTGTAGCAAAGTTAACCAGCAATTGATCAGACTTTCTGAAGGATTTAGTCCTGTCTAGATAGAATCTGAACGGTCTGTGCACATCTAGAGAGTGAAGAATCCTTTCCCCCTTGTTCTAGGGATTATGAAAAAAAGGTGGGCAAATGAATGGATTGGTTGACAGCCACACTGGACACCACCTTGGTTATGAAGGATGAGTTAGTTCTGAGGGATACCCTGTCTGCATGGAAGATGATGAAGGGTTCCACAGCCATGAGTGCTTGCAGTTCTGAGACTCTTCTGGCTGAAGTGATGGCCAAAAGGAATCCTGTCTTCCAGGAGAGAAATTTTAGCTCTGCAGAAGCAGCTGGTTCAAAAGGGGGAAGGGTGAGCTTTTCCAATACAAAGTTAAGGTCGCAAGCTGGTGTTGGTGACCTTCTGGGTGGCCTCAAGTTGCTAGCCCCTTTTAGGAACTGTTTGATCAAAGGGAGTGAGAAAAGGGGCTGGTCAGTGTGAAAATGAGCAGATATAGCAGAGGCATGAATTTTTATAGAGGAGAAAGAGAGGCCACTGTGTAGTAGATCAGCTAAGTAATCCAGGATGAGAGGGAGGGAGGTCTGTGCCGTACTGGCTCCCTTAGCCTGGGTCCAGGTGCAGAACCTTTTCCATTTATCAGCATAAGACTTTCTGGAGCTAGGACATCTGGCCTCAAGGAAAACATCTACAACCTGTTTACTGAGGTTGGCAGATTGGTTCGGGGTTAGGGAATAAGCCAAGCTGCCAAATTGAGTGTCTGCAATTGGGGATGCATGAATTCCCCTTCACTCTGGGTCAGGAGGTTTGGAATCTGAGGAAGATGCCATGGAGGTAGTGGGGACAGGCTGTGCAGCAAGGGGTACTAGTGCTGCCGGGGCCAGTCTGGAGCTGTAAGAATGGTCCTTGGTTTTTCCTCCCTTATTTTGAGCAGTACCCTGGGGATGAGCAGTAGGAGACGAAAGGCATAAAGCGATAGATTAACCCAGGGGAAGGACAGGGCATCCACTTTCCAAGCCATGCAGTGATGCTCCCTGATGCAGAATTTGCTGACCTAATGGTTGGTGTGGGAGGCAAAGAGTTAGACCTTTGGGGTTCCACATTTCTGAGTTATAAGGTTGAAGGTACTTCTGTTGCGTTGCCACTCATGTGGGTCCAGAAGATTTCTGTTTAACTGGTCTGCCAGAGAGTTGAGAGAGCCTGGTAGGAATTGTGCTATCAGGTGTAGTTACATGGCAGAGGCTCTGTGCCAAAGGGTCATGGCCAGCCTGCATAGAGGGTAAGAGTGAGTCCCTCCCTCCTTGTTGATGTACTACATCACAGTGGTGGTGTCTGTTTTGATCAGTAGAGCTCCTGGAGAGAAAAGTGGCTTGAAAGCTATCAACGCATGCTGCACAGCCATCATTTCTTTTTGATTGATGTGCAGAGGGATTTACTGTGGGCTCCATTGGCCCTGTATGCACCTGCCATCCAGGTGTGCACCCCAAGTGTAGTCTGATGCATTTGTGGTGAGGGTCTCAGTGGCAGGGGGTAGGGAGAAATGTATTCCCTTGTTATGGGAGCATGCTGTTGCCCACCAAAGAAAATCTTTTCTGAGGCAAGGAATTATAGCTAGAAGAGTCCAGGTCTTGAGAGTGTTGACACCAAAGGTTCTTTAGGTACCACTTAAGTTTCCTCAAATGCAGTCTGGTATATGGAATGAGTAGTATGCAAGATGCCATGAACCTCAGAGTTTGCAGGATCTTCGTTGCAGATATCTGGGGCCTGGTGGCTAGTTGAGAGAAGTATGCTGTCAGGAAAATTTGTTTCTCTGGAGTAAGGTATGCCATCTGGGATGCTGTGTCCAGACTTGCTCCCAGGAAGATTAGTTTGGGTGGGCACCTGTTTGGATTTCTTTTCGTTGATTGTACCCTAGGGAGGTTAGTAGGGTCTTTACAAAGGCCAGGTGCTTGAGCAGCTTTTCCTGGCCATCTGCCTGAATAAGGCAGTCATCTAGGTATGGGTAAATCTGAATATTTCTTTGTCTGCTAAAAGTAATGGCCGGTGCCAGACATTTTGTGAAAACTCTAGGAGCAATAGATAAGCCAAAGGGAAGTGCAGAGAACTGAAAGTATTGAAATCCTGCCCTGAAGCGGAGATATTTCCTGCATGATTCACTGGTAGGAATGGGGATGTAGGCCTCTTTTAGATCCAGGGTGGGTAGCCAGTCATCCTCGGAGAGCATGGGTGGCAGTTGTTGGAGGGTGAGCATTTTGAATTTTGGGATCACCAGGAAGGTGTTTAGAATGGATAGATCGAGGATGGGGCACCAGAAAAAGTCTGGAGCAGAAACCTTGGCCTATCTGTTCTATAGGAACGTGCTCTACTGCCTTCAGAGAGCAGGGAAAGGATTTGCTTTTGAGCCTCTGCCCACTGATTTGGTGGTAGATCTGGGAACCCTTTTGGGGTTGGAAGAGTGTGGAAGGAACATTTGTACCCCTGAGACACAATGTTCAGAACCCAGTGGTCCTTGGTAATGGTGGCCCAGGTGCTTGAGTGAAAGGAGAGTTTTCCTCCTAGGGTTAAGTGACGGTGGGGCAGAGGGAGGGTGTGGAGGAGGCGAGTCATTGTGAGTTCTTACCATAAGGGGGTGGCTTAGAACTCCCTGGTTTTGAAGTGGAGGTACTCCACTACTTAGATCTCTACATTCCCTGGGGCTGCTGTCTGGGGGGATCTGCTTCCATGGGGCCTAGGTTGGGCCAGTTTAGTGGGAGCAGGAAAGGAGCAGTGTTTGGAGGGACAATGCCTGCTGAACCTAGGGGGCTGGACTTGCAAGAAATCCTTAACTACTTACATAGATTTCTTTTTTTCTTCTGCCTTAGTGCCAAATAAGTTATCTTTGTGCAAGGGGGCATACCACAATTTAGATTTGACATGGTCTGGCAGGGGCGGTTTCTTAAGCCATGCACGCCTTCTAATGACAGATCCAGTGACTGCTGCCCTGCAAGAAGTTTCTAGGGCATCAAAACCACAGTGCAAGGTGTGTTTTGTTACTTGACTTGCAGAATGCATTAACTCTTGTAAATCTTTAGATTCTGTCCAAGCAGGAAAGGAAGACATTTTTTGTTTAAGGAGTTCCAAGGTATGTTACTGAAATTTCAGCATATGGAAATGACAATTTAGTGCCCTGATAGCAAGAGTAGCTGAGGTGTATACTTTTTTACCCCATCTGTCCAATGCCCAGGAATACCAGTCTGAGGGAGTGGGAGTCTTAGCAGAGGTTGCTTTAATCCCTTCTGGCCCTTAAGAAGGCTGTAGGATTTCTAAAAAGATATTTGTGTGAGTCAGGGACTCTAGTACCCGCCTGGTTTTCTGGGAGCAGAAGAAAGGGCATCAGAAGTCGAGCTGGATTCGAGGAAACCATCCTCCACAACATCCAGGACTGGGGGGAAGGCCAAGGGTCTGTGTTGTGGAAGATCTAGGAATTACCAGAGTTTATTTTTAGACTGAGGGTAGTCCTGACTCTCCCATTGGAAATACTCCCTTAACGTATGCATGCAGGGTTTCCCCAAAGGAAAAATCCTCTGGGGGAGAGGCTGAAGGAATGGAATCCTCTGTATCAGAATCCTCATAAGTGGAGAGGGGTTGCATGTCTTCATATTCAGATGCATCAGATTCATCTGACTCTTATTCAGACAAAACTGCAGGGGACAGATCTCTTTTCCTTTTAGAGGGGGTAGCTTGGCTTCACCTTATCAGCATGATAAGGTCTTCCACCATTTTAAGCATTTGAGACTGAGGCAAGGTAGCAGGCGCCTGAGAGTGGGTCGGTTTCTTGGGTGTGGTTCATACCCTGGGCCAAAGAAACTTAGTAGTTTTAGAAAGAACCATGGCAACCTTGGTAAAACAGCAAGAAATAGCAAAAAATACTGAACGCAGCTTTATTTACAAAAACAGAACCAGCCTCTTGTAGCTTCATCAGAGTACAATATAAAACACATGACTTGCCTTAATATAGCATATAGGCAGGAAGTGACATAATATATTAGGTCATAAAGTGACATTTTTAATCCATCAATGTTTCATAACAGGTTTTATAAGAATTAAAAATGTAAAAATGACATTTGTTTCCCTAAATTGAAAAGTGCGCCATATACAGGGTTGCCAGACGTCCCTATTTGATCAGCAGCCTGATCAGCCAGCCTCCGCTTTTTGATTGTCCCGTATACCTGGCATGCGGGCCAATCAAAAATTTAAACTCAAACTTCTTTTGTTCCGCATTAAACACGAGAAGCTCCTGATTGGCCCATATGCGGTATACAAACCAATCAAAAATGCAACTCTTCTGACTCGTTGTTTTAATCACTGCTTGCAATGCATTAAACTTACTAGTGAGCTCAGTTCTTTAATGTGGAACTGTGTTCCGCATTAAAGACCTTTTTTTCTTCAGTCTCTGAAGACCTTTTTTTTTGGTCTTTTGTCCCTACCTGGGGGTTTGCAAATCTGGCAACCCTGGCCATATAACACCTGATAAATGATAAAAAGCATTTTGTATATAAAAAATTTAAATATACAAGAATAACTAAGAATTCTAAAAAAACACACAAGGGGACACCTTATCCATAAGAAACCAAAATAAAGATAATATTGGTTATACAATGAAACCAGGACAAAATATAAAAGCTATAAGTTTAATAAAACCGGTTCAAATGAACCTCCCAAAACCAGGATGTAATGCAGGACAACCCAAAAGAAGTTACTAAACTAAAATCACAGGACATATACACCTAACTATCTCAGATAACTTCTCAGCTTAAGGACAGCTGAGATATTACAGTTATCATTCAATCCTGGCAATCTGAAAGCATCAAGTTTCAGTTGCCATTCTAACTCTAAATATTCTAGTAAAAGGGAAGAAGGACCTCCTCTGATTGAATAAGGGATATGGTCTATAGCCATGAATTCAAAGCTGTGACCAGGGAAAGACGAGACATGTTTTGCTAGAGCGTTTAGGCAATTGCCCCTTCTTATAGCATAATCATGCTCCATTATATGATATCATGAAGTCTTCGATCGGTCTTCCCTATATAGAAACCACTACAACATTTACAACATGCAATATAAATCACTGCTTTTGTTTCACAATTCATCTTGTGGAAGATTTTGTATCTCATATTGTTAATAGTGAAACTGTTTCCTGTTTTTACCAGTTTACACCAATTACAAAATCCACAAATAGCCATTCCTTTTTGTCTGCTATAACCATCACAATTAAAGTTCCTTTGTGTTAACTCTTTCAAATTATTTCCTCTTCTATATGTTATCCTAGGCACCACTCCCAACTTACTAGTTAAAAAACTGTCATTAACTAAAAGATGCCAGATAGCCTGTGAATCGAAGGAGAAAGTTGTAATAAAATTCAAACTGAAATTACTTACATCATCAGAAGGATGTACTAAAGTTTGTGGACTGATGTTATCATTACTGACATTCAAGTCGCAGTTCTCTATTCTCCCTTGGGTTATCACTTTTTCACATAGGAGTGGTCGATAGAAACCGGAAATTCTTTTATTGGTTACCTCATCAATAAGTTCCTCTAAAAGTAAAATAGGGTAACCTCTACTTAGAAACATGTCTTTAAGGAAGTTACATTCTGTTTGAAAATCATTACATCCTTCCTGCTGTTGTCCCTTTTGTTTAAAAGGGTGTGCACTAGAAAAATGCAGGAAGGAGTTGCCTAAATATACTAGCCAAATATTCTTCCTTAATAATGTCCTTAACAAGCTTGACATCTAAATAGTCTATCTC
Organism: Protopterus annectens; assembly: GCF_019279795.1. NCBI lineage: Eukaryota > Metazoa > Chordata > Ceratodontiformes > Protopteridae > Protopterus > Protopterus annectens. The sequence continues at coordinate 167,783,033 of NC_056749.1, forward strand.
AAAATTTAAAAGTAAATCTAAGGATATTGGTAGTAGCATTATGATTTAGCTTCAGAGGAATCACCATGGAAAAGGATGAAGACATCGTCAAGGAATCTAGTATAGAAACAAACATGTTTCATCAAATCCATCCTATTCTTTAGGAAATGTTTTCCCAATAACCCACGAAGAAGTTTGGCTGATGAAGCTACAAGAGGCTTGTGGTTCTGTTTTTGTAAATAAAGCTGCGTTCAGTATTTTTTGCTATTTCTTGCTGTTTTACCAAGGTTGCCGTGGTTTCGTGTTTTTATATCAGTTTATTATTCTTTTTCTTGGTCTACGTTAGTTTTAGAAAGAACGGTAGTTGCTAAAGAAGACGTCAGTTTGTGTCGAGATTCGGTAGTGCAAAGGACTTCCTCAGAAGCCAGTGCCTGAGATGATGGCAGGATCCTTAGTCGAAGAAGAGTTTTACGGCATTCCGGACTCCGAAAGGGTCTTGGTAGTGGCCTGTGAATCAACAGAAGTGGGCATCAGGGACTGTGAAAGTGCCTCACTGGGTACCAGAGAACTGACGACTAGCTTAATGGAAGCATCATCGGTAGGTTTGGACCTGTGCAGCCTGTCTCTGTCTTTATCTTTACGTTTTTTCAGAAGATCTGCTGTTGGATGGCTTACCGAAGCCATATTGGAATTAGAGGACTGTAAGCAAAAATATCTGGCTACAATATAGGCCAGATGACGGAGAGTTATGGTACTGAACAAAGCACAGAAGCGACAACGAGGGACATTGTGGTCTGGGCCTAAACAGTGATGCAGTAAGAGAGGAAGTCTCGGTGTGATATTTGCTTTCCACAGGTGAGACAATTATTAACTTTTTCTGACATCGGTTTGTGCAAGAAAAAAGGATCCCTAACGGGGTACTTAACTTTAGAAGACTTCAACTTCAATTCAGTGAAGAAAACTCAGGTAGCGGCCAACCGGCACTCATGCAAACTGCGTCTGCTTCGGGCTCCATGGCAAAAAGGACTGATGTAATGGCATCGGCTGCCTTACTTTATACTACTGACGACCTAACGTCAGTCCTCAAGTGACACCAACCAATGTAGAAATACTAAGCCTCTGGTATTTGGGCCAGTTTAGGGCTACCCTTACAGAGATAACCCAAATGTGATGACTGCAACAGTGAAACATGAAGAACATCATCATTTTTAAAGATACGTTTCTAAGAATCATTTTTAGATCGATAATGGTGTCACAACACCGCTTTCTGTGCCAGTATAAAAGTACTACAATAATGCTATCTCATCAGGAGTAAGCACCTACAGTAAAAGGGAATATTCCAGATTAACACATATCTTCCTGAAGCCACATCTTTGTCAAGGACCAGTTGTTGCCAGATCCATCTGCAGTTCCCACTTCTTTCGACCTCTTGTTCACAAGCAGCTGTGAGCCCTTATCTGCCCCTGACTGATGGGTAATGGAAATGCTGGAAAACCTCATTCATAATTATCAGCAGTGTTTGAGGATCTGTACACTGGGTGGGTTGCCTTTCTTCTCAAATCGCAGCCCAATGATGGTAACGTAGTCTCATTGCTCACCGCATCCACTATCACTGTTTGACTTGAGTTGCTATCACTATGGGATTCAGCTGCCACTTCATCCCTTCCTGACATATCTTTGACTGTAGCACGTTAGCTATTCAGGGAAAACAGTCATCTCAATGTCATTCTTAGTGGAAGACTTCTCACCATTGCTCTCAGCATGAGTAGTTGTAACTTGCTTAGGCAATGTAAATACTTGGCCACTTTTGAAATCGTTCATCTCTCTATTAAGTTTCTTCCTCTTTTGTTGCACAAGCCTCCTCTCATATATCACAGTGTTGTCTATTAATTTTGTTAGTCTTTTTTTACAACATTTTCTACTTTATAAATGTAATATTCTGTATGCTTGTTATTCTCTTTAAGGATCTATATTCAAAATCTCTCTCATTATTTCTTGACCTTCTCTCCTGCTTCATTATCATCCCTTTCAACTTTGGATTAAAGCTTTCTGCTTCCATTCTGTATACGAGCCTTACTGTGCAAACTCTAAAATAGCTCTTCAAATCCACCACCTCGTTATAGTGGGAGGTCAACTTATCCTACTTGACCCTTGCCCCCTCCCCCTTTCCCTCCCAGATAAAATCCTTCAACTCTTTATTACTATGCACAACCTCTCCTCTAACTGATAAAATATGCCTGACCTATGTATAAAATGAAATGGACTAAAGACATTTTCACTGCTTGTATCTTGCTATTCATATCCGTAAACAACAGCTTCTAGTTTCTTCGTTTTTGTATTTTTAAAACAAGAAAGATCTTTACTAAATAATCATTTATGACATAGGCAATCATACATTTATATAAATGAAAACAAACCACATTGACATAATTTTACTTGCAAACATTATACTTCACTTAGAATCTATCCAGTCACTCAGTCAGACATTACATACTTCATTCAAATCCGGGCTTCTTTTAACCTCAGTCCTCATCTGCATGTACTGTTCCAATAAATTCCATTTTTTTATCTCATTTGCTCCTCCCCTTTTCTAAAGATCCCATTTCTAGTTGTTTTCTCTCGGTTACTATTTTCACTACTTCTACTGCAATTGGTTTAGACTTTGATTTCCATTCCCTAGTAGTTGCTTTTTGGGCAGCCACGATAATTAGACTCAGCAAGGCCTTACTATGTTTATGTAATTCCGATTCTGTATCACAGCTCAAAAAATAATTTCCTTAGTCATACCAATTTGCTCACCCAGTATTTCTGACTAGTCTAAAGAGAATTTTTAAAGTTTGCCAGCTCATTATACTCGCAGAAAATATGTTCCCAATTACCTCTTTCTTCCCCATCACACCTCTAACATTTGCTACCTACCAGAGGAAAAATTCTTTGGAGTCTATTTGGGCTATAAAAATACCTATGTAAACACTTCCAAGCAAAGATCCAAAATCTTCTACACTATGTTGCATATTCGAGACATACATATATATCCATTGTTTCTTTGTTTATCCAACCTCTCTTCCCAATCCTTTCTAACCTCCTCTGATTGCTTCTTATAGTTATCATGCAATATTTTATATACTCTACTACATTATTCCTTTTTTACAGCAGCTTCTATTCTAGACTCAGCTAAAAACTCTACCAGTGCTCGTCTTTTGCTTAGGAACCCCCTATTTTTTTTTCTCTTTGTCTAAAATCCGATATCAATCCTTGATAGGGTCAGCAATCTCTAGCCTGCACTACAATGGAATTTACTGGAGAAAAATGGCAAAGGAACCAAAGTATTGGGAGCAAATAAATAGAGAGGGAAAGGTAATAGAATGAGAAGACACCAAGAATTTATTTTGACTGCAGCCTAGTGATTGAATTCCCTATCATTTTTCCCAGATTGGATGCCTAGATTTAATGACGCTCTTAAGTACTTTACACTGCTGTCTCACAGTGCTTTGTTGTTTAGTCAAGTTCTCAGCTGAGGTAACCCTTAGTGTGGAGTCTGCATGCCCTCCCCATGTCTGCTTAGGTTTCTGCTGGGTGCAGTGGTTCCCTTCCACATCTTAAAGACATGCCATAGGTGAACTAGCAATCCTCCAAAATTGTGACTGTGCATATTTATTCGTGTACGCTCACAAGTGTACCAGAATACACTCCAGCTCATCAAAAAATGAGGAAATGTTTTAGAAAAAATTCAGAAGAAATTATGGGTTTCAAGAAAAAAGCACTATTCTTTATAGTTCTTTATATTATATGATGCACTTTCTGTTAATTTTCATTTTACATCACTCTGATTTACCAGACCTCAGAACTACAAAATCTGCCAAAAATAGGTTGGATTTCATGAACTCAAGTACTGGCAATCTTAGATCACAACTCCTCAAGCTTGTGAGATATATGGATAAATAGAACTTTCATTAAAAAAAAAAATCATTTTTTGCAGGTAAGCATATCCTGGACTTTACCCCCAATCCAAGGTCACTGCACCTCAAGGAAAAAAGTGATTACTGTCAAACATTGTAAAGCCTGTCCAGTTCTTTCTCCAGAAGGATGTATAGCACATGAACACTATCATCTCACTTGTAGGCTGAAGTGAAGAGGAATGAGATGTAAGATGGTGTCTTACCACTCAACTGTACAGATTTTCACAGAATGTCCAGATTTTTTTCCTCATATTTTTAGTCCATGGTATATGAAATTATGGTTTATAAAGCAAATTAGTAGCACATCATTAAAGACTGAAGTTAGAAAATAACAGACATTTGAGTTTCAGACTTCATATCTTTCAGAATATTCATGCTAATGTAAAACCTGTTATTCTATCAACTTTTTAAGTTTGTAAGAGCAATATTTAAAATTTGCCCCTATTTTTGGGCCATTGCCCCCACTTTTATTTATGGCGTTGCCAGATTTCTTGCTCCAGACAAGTGGAGTACCTCAGGGTTCAGTCCTGAGACCGCTTCTGTTTGGCATCTACTTCTTTGAAGTACAGGCCAACACTAACGGACTTTGGCTAACAAAGTTCGCAGATGACTGCAAACTGGGAGCAATTATTGAATCCCCAAATGATGTGGATATTCTACAAAGGGGCCTTACAGAAACAGATGCTTGGTGCCAGGAGCCATGGGCTTAAGCTTAATGCCAAGAAATGTATAGTTATCTTCTCTGGGGAAAAAACATGTACCCATGAATTACCACATAGGTGGCAGTACACTAAATACTGAAAGTGTGATGAGAGACTTAGGGACACAGGTGGACAGTGGTCTCACCTTCGATAACCACATCACCACAACAGTCAGGAAATCCTATGTGGCACACCTCATCACTAAGAACTATTCATCCAGAAAAAAAGGAGGTCATTGTCCCATTGTACTCATCCCTCATTAGACCATTTATAAAGTACAATGCCCCGTTTGGTATGTACCTCACAAGACATCTGTAACAGCTGGAAAGGCCGCAGAAATACTTCACTAAAAGAATCACAGGCCTAAAACAGATGCCCTATGCTGACCATCTAAAAAAAACTCCTGCTATACTCTGTAGCATATCGTCTACTCAGAGGCGATCTCTGCTTAACATACAAAACCATGTCAAACCCTGAGCTGTTGGACATGCTCCACTTAAAGAAATCCCAATCCCTCAGAGCCACACGCTCCAGGGATCTAAACCTTGTCATCACAATGAACAAAACATGCTGGAGGAATAGGTTCCTGACCCAGAGACTCCCCATACTCTGGAATAGACTGCCAATACATGTCAAGCAGAGAGCCTCCTTGGCCCTCTTCAAAAGGACCCTTGACAATTGGATGGGAGATAGGAAATTCACCCCGGGGATCACATCAGTTGCCCTGCTAGACAGGGGTCCAGGGAAGAAAATATCGTGGGAAGAAATATCCAGGGATTATGTCTAGGCTTGCATAGGCCCTAGGGCCGATAGCCTAGTACCAACCTATGAACCTAAAAGGTTCCAGTGGTACACTGCTTTAGTATTACATTAGCAAGCCACTTGTTGCATTTCTAGCAAGCTGCTTGCTACAGTTTAGAGAAGAGAAAGGACTTTTTTGTTCCTCAATGTAGAAATGAATGGTAGCAGATCAGAGAACTGCACCAGGCTCTCATGACCAAGCTATGGTTCTGTGTGTGTGTGTATGTGTCTCATAATACAGCAATATGACAGCTGAAGACTAGAGTAAGTTATAAGTTGTCATGAGTAGATTCTTTCAGAATAAATTTTTGTAAAGTTTAGGATAAACTGCATATAAAAAAGTACATCTTCAGGAATGCTAAATGTCAGTTTCAAGTACTGAAGCTAATCCCTGCATATTAGACATTTATTTATTTGGTCTCTCAAATGCACCTGTGCCTGTTTTAATGAAAAGCAATTTATGAATCAGTTAAGTGAACCACAGGATGGATTTCATTGAGTCACATTTCCTTGGAACCATGGAAGACCATTTCCACAAAACTGGAAAAAGAAAATCCAAGTCCCTATACCCCCATGCAGAGAGTTTTCCCCTTTGCTCAATATAACCTACTATAAGGCTGTACATCCCTTGGGAAGGCTAATCAGTTTTATGGAACTGGTCCTCTAATGAACTACTGCTGCTAGGCCATGCATATAGTGATAAAATTTAAATCCCCAACTCTTTAAACATAAACAAAAGAATGCATGGGATCCACAAGTGCCAAAAAACATGCACACAGCTTCCTCAAAAATAGTCACCAGCAAAGGGATTATTGGTGTGTATTTTCTACTTATAAGCATGTTCCTTGGCAGCATGGCCTCTGATTTGCATTTTAAAACAGTTAAGCCATCTAAACTTCTCACATATTTAAACTCTTTTCATTTAAAACATTTATGATACGAAAATTCCCATTATACTGGGCAACACTTAGGTTCATTTTGTAGATGTGCAAAAGATCCATCAGAGCTGGATCTGAGGATGCCTTGTATGCCAGGCGTAGATCACCTCTAAGTAACCTGTAGGAGATAAAATACAGAGATAAGGCTTTAAGGCAATCTATACAGGACAATGTGTTTATACCTTGGATTCTCCTGGTAAGGAATTTTTGCAGGCATTCCAGCTGTTTCATATGTGTGGTCAGATACATGCCGAAGGGGGAAATATACACAATGATGGGTCTGATAAGGGCCAAATAAAGTCACACTGTGACTTCTTGGACCTGGACATCATGCCCTTACCTATACGTTGGGTGGCATAGGGTGCTTTTCTTACTACCTTGTCTACAGGTTGGTCAAATGCCAGATTATTGTCTACACATGTTCCCAGATCCCTAACAAATGAGTCAACTCTTATGGGTGTCTAATCAATGGAGTAATTGGTCTGGGTTGCTGTTTTTCCCAAAAAGCACTATAATGCATTTCTTGGCATTGAGTTTTAGTCTATGACTTCGGCACCAGTCATTTGTCTGTGTTAGACCTTCTTTTAAGATGTTTCTGTCATGGAGGAATATATGATAGCTCATAAAAAGCAGTCCTCTGAGACCTTGGACAGCTAAAAGCCCTTGATATTAGCCTTTACCTCCGAGAAGTAGATGCTAAATAGGAGAGGTCCCAGCATGGAGCCCTGAGGTACCCCACTAGGGGCTGGTCTCTTAGTGGAGGTGGTATCACCAATCCTGACTTCTTGGGTCCTATCTGTGAGCCAGCTGGCAATCCAGTGAGTTACGTAAAGGTTTATGCCCAGTTTGGTGAGTCTGTCAATTATACCTGAGTGGGTATTGTATCAAATGCCTTAGCCAGGTCCATATGGGCAGTATGCTCCGGTTTCCCCTCATCCATTGCCTTGGTGACCTTCTCAAAGACATCCATCCAGAGTGGTAGGCATGCCCCTCTCTTGACAAAGTCAAATTGGGTTGGGTCCAGTGTCTGAAGGTTGGCTATGTCTTTGATCATTTCCATGTAATTCATTCCATGGTTTTCCATATTAAACTAGTCAGACTAATAAGGCTGCAGTTTCTGGGGTTGGCTGATGGTCCACCCTTGTGAAGTGGGATAACCATTGCAGTCCTCCATTGTCATGGTACAAAGCCCATTTTGAGGCTATGCTATATTTACTGGACTCAGACAATCAGAAATGCTAAAGATTAAACATTTTATTTAGAAGCAGTAGTATAACTAAACTCTATCATACTGAAATGTGCAGAATTGCAAACAAAACTGCACAATGAAAATGTCTGATTGTAACAAAGACTTCATTAGAAAACATTGTTAACAAATTGTTTATATTCCCCCCAGCAAAAGTCACATGTTGCTGAGAAACCAATTTCAAAATTTAAAAATGTTACAATGTTATAGCTGGAACAAGAAAGCATTTACAATGTCAAGAATAAGACAAATAAAGTGCTCCTAAATATTGTTAACAGAAAATCATATAACAAAATACTACAGTACAAACATATATTAATACATTTACATAATACAAGAACAAAGTTATAAAATACTGGTTATAGATAAACTTTTATTAAGACCAGGATATACATGTCAATTTAATTTAATATGCGACTTCAACTCTTTTGCTTCAATCAAATTTTGAAGCAGTTCATTGGTCTCTCAGCAACATGTGACTTTTGCAGGAGGAAATATAAACACAATTTTTAACAATGTTATAGATTCTGATGAAGTCTTTAATACAATCAGAAGAAAGTGCTCTGTTGCTTTTAAAAAAAATTGGGTTTTCATTACCGTTGTTGTGGCCATTCTTTCATACCAGGTCGGGTTTTTGCAATTTATTTGGAGTTCTTTGTGTGGTTCCTGGTTTTCTGTGGACAATGAAAATGTCATCATACTGCAGAAAACCTGACTCCTATCTTGAAACTGAAAACGTTTGATTACTATATTGAATCCCCTTACATGCTGAACTTTATACTTTTCTTCATGCCTTACTCAATATTTAACTTTAAAAGTGCTTACTTATGAGTTCTTTGTAAATCTATGCATTGTGTTTATAATGAATTAAGTCGAAGACTGCATCTTTGCAGAAACCACTTGCAGTCACACATGTTGGAATACAGCCAATTCTACTGGACAATCTGAGTCAGTGCATTCAAGAAAAAGGGCTAATATTGGGAAATATGAGCTAAATCTAATAAATAAAAAGAACTGAAAAGGTACTTAACCTTGCTAAGGGCATTTTGGGTGGAATCAGCACCACTCATAGTTAAACAAACAAGTTTGCAAAACAAATGGAAACAAAATGACTGGTGCAGTCACTGCTTGCAAAGCATGATTCCTTACTTAGAAAATATTTTGCATGTGCTGGGCTGGCACAGCTGTAGCACTAGTACTCAATTTATTAATAACGGTCACTGAGATTACAATAAATTGACTCAGATTATTAATGTAACTCAGTAATGCTCTGCCATTACATACAGCAAAGTGCTGCTCACCAACCACACATACATTATGACTATGTGAACACACTGCAGACTCGGCCTTACTCGTTGCAGTACAAAACCCTTTACCTACTTAGATGCAGTACAAACACTCAAGCATTCTTTAGATGGAGTTTGGCACTATCAATCAAAAACACAATCATAAGCCAATTATAATGGCACCAGTCCTCACAGGCGCTTTTATATCCTGCATAGTGCATCCTAGCAAGGGCTTGCTCTACCAGAGCATAAAAAACAAGCCCTGCAGCAATAGCAAGTGAAAAAGGCAAAGTGCTTTCCCATACCTACTAGGATACACTGTACTCTATAATTTAATAATAGTCAGTGTTGTTTTTCAGGCTGATGCAATGTATATCCCAAATTCTTCAAAACCTGTGACTCATCCGTAATTATTTTGAATACCCATATTATTCATTTATCCTACAGCCATGGGGATTTCCAATGTCTGTGGAAGTCGCACACGATTACTCCATTTCTAAAATAAGTCCCAGAAGCCAGCACTGAGTCATACAGGCCATTTAGGTCAATTTCTCTTCTGTCAGGTGTTTAAAGTTCTGGAAAAGGCTGCATCCTTTAAACTAAACAAAAATCTGGAAAGTTACAAACTTCTATGTGAAGAGCAGTGTGGCTTTAATAAAAATACTCTAACAATACCTACAAAGCTACAGACAAAGGAAAGCAAACTGAAATAATCTGCTCTAACCTCACAAAGGCATCGGACTCATTTTGAAAGGTTACTGAAATAATTCTATACTTATGGATTAATGCAAAATGCACTGCAGTGAAACTAAACAATTAAAATAAGATCTTTCAGAGTACTTCTCAGTTTAACAAGTTCTTGTCATTCATCATTTAAACACAGGCATGGCACAGGACAGAGTCCATGGCATACAAATATTAACACACTACTTTATGAACATGACAAGGTCATCTGGCTATCGAATCATTCACACAACAAAGCAAAGGCATGCAACACTAGTATCGTTGATGCACAAAAGGCAAGTGCAGCAGGCAACATAGTGAAGAAAACACAAGAGTAAAAAAACAACCTAGAGCAATTTAGCTATCCACAACACATTATGCAAGACAGATGATGCTATGAAAAGGCTAGTCACCAAGGAACAAGAACGTATGTCCTGCAGATAGTACAGTTGTGACAGGAACTTGGCATAAATATAGTTGCTTGAGGAAATTCAGTGTTACAGGTATCACTACTGAGATATTCTGCTTGCATTTACTCCTAAAACAAACAAGCACCCTATGTGAGAGATTCAAATACACAGTGGAACTGGAGACAATTCTCTCATGTAAAAACAAACTAGACATCAAACAGGTTTGTCAGCACACATGCTTCACTCTTCATACAAACCTCACTTCTCACACAAAATGAGGTAACAACACATAAACCACATACACAGAGATACTCACCAAAAGCCTACCAAAAAGAACAAAGACCTCCCAAACGCACATCACCCACTACACATAACACACATATCTGTGTCTTAACAAATAAGCCCCTAAGGCAAAACACAACAAATGTCTTGGTCATAGGCAACTCCATAATGAGACACACAGATGTCCCCCTCACCAGACTGGACAAGGAGAAGGTTGCTGTCAGCTTCCAATCAGATGCCAGGATCCAATCAAATCATGCATGCACTCAAGTACCATTACGACTTGGTCATAGTCCATGTTGGAGTGAATGACTTGAGATGTACCTCTCTCAACTATATGGAGAGAGACATGATGGAACTCTCTGATTGTGTCCCAGACAGGTATCTCCCCCTATCCCTAAGCAATATCCTACACCCACCCAGGATGATGCCACAATATAAACAAAAAATGATTGACTTCAACAGCTGTCTCAGCTTCTGGTGTCAGTCCAGGGAATCCAGTAACTGTCAGCCTGGGAGGATACTTTAGACAGACCTCACTGCTTCGCTAGAGATGGTCTGCACCTGCCCCCCCCCCCCAGGCTTTCGGATACTGGCAAAGCCCCTTACCTTCCTCATAGTGTCTTTTTCAGGCAAAGTCAAAACAACAAATTTTCCAGCATAATAAAATCTAATAGAGACAAACTCAGGGTCATGCTGCTTAATACTAGGAGTTTAAATACAAAATTGCACTCCCTGGAAGCACTCTTCACCTTGGAGGATGCTGATGTCTGTGATGTCTGTGCAGTTAGAGACACTGTTCAAAAGCGTTGAGACCACCCTGGCTGTGCAAGGCTACAATACCTTTCACATGTTCAGACCTCAAAATGAGAGTGAAAGAGACAAAGGTGGAGGTGTATCCATCTTCATTAAAACCAAATACACTTTAAGACTAGTTAAATAGCATGATTCTCTCGAACTACTCCATGTCCAATTAACTATTTGGAAAGTACAATACCACATCACTGCTAGCTATAGATCTCGCACCATGAACCAAGATAAGCACACCACCACCTACTTCGATTTACTGGAATCCCTCGCCATACAGCCCAACACCTTAGTCATGGAAGATTTCAATTATCCTTCCACACACTGAGAGACGTACATGAGCAAAAAACACGCTTGCCTAGAGGTTCCTGGAATTAGTCAACACAAATGCTCTGAAACAGATAGTCTGTACCCCCCAATAAGGGCTCTAATGTTCTGGACATAGCACTCACCTACTTCCCCATGCATGATGCCCTCCCTGGTTAGGTCAGACCACAAATCAGTCTCGTTTGAAGTAACTACTGGAACTGACACTCTCACAGGAACAAAAATTATAAAAATATTCACCAAACCTAAGTACAGCCTACTAAGGGATGGTATAAAAAGCTTCATACCACCCACAACTGCAGACACTAATGATCAATATACAGAAGTGTATGTAAATGCCCTGTACAAACACTTAAGTGACTGTATAAACTGTGCTGTACCTGACCAGAGCAAAACCAGGTCTTCCCCGTAAAAACAAGCCATCATGGTGGACTTCAACTATAAACAGTTTATATACCAAGAGGAAGAAACTGTTGTCCAAAAGCAAGAGGGATATCACTCTACAGAGGAAGAGTTCCCTCCTAACCCTAAACAAGAAAATCAGAAATATTGTAAAGTCTTCTAAAGCAAATTATGAAACTAAAATCACATCCCTAGCCAAGGATAATCATAAGGCATTCTTTATCTTTGTCCGAATTCTAAAAAGGAATGGATGGACCCACAGAACATATAGTAGATTTAATATCGTACATGAATTCCACCACCACTTTCTTAAAATTCACACACAACTACAGTGTGGACCAGATGCCTTTCCTAGATGTTCTTCTCATTAAATATCACACAACAACAAATTTGTTTCAAAAATATACAGAAAGGAAACTTATTCCAACTCCTTACTTCATTTTTCAAGTACACATCCAATGAAACAGAAAAAAGCTATTATAAAGGGACAATTTGTGAGGGCGGTCTGAATGGTATATGATATGGATGATTTCCTTAGCGTATGTGACAATTTGAAAGCCATGTTTTTAAGAAGAGGCTACCCGTGCAAGTTTATTACTGACATTATGTTAGAGGTAGTAAATAAAAGGGAGAGGGCATTTAGCCCCTTAATAACAGACACTAATAATAGCATCACCAATACCAATAATTTTACCCAGTCTATAAGTGTGCAGAATGAAGAACTTAAAAGGGACTATAAGACATCTTTTATTACTATATATACCAATGACAGTTTTGCATTAAAGAAAATCTTGGAAAAGAATTGGACCATTCTAAACCAAGAGAAAGCCATTAGACCTTTCATTGATTCACACCCCACCATAGTATTCAAGAAAGGCAGAAACTTAAACATTTTTGAGATGAAACCAAAGGGAGTGAATAATGTTGGGCACATGAAAAAGTGTGGCATGTGTAAATATTGCAAACACATTAAGGAAGAGGGCATTTTTCTGATAAACAACTTTGAAGTGAAATTACATCAAAAATTTAACTGTGGATCTGAAAGGATTATTTATTGTGCCCTATGTAACTGTTGTAGCTGTTTTTACATTGGAAAAACTGACTATAAATTAAAGAACCGAATTTACGAACATTTGTATTAGAAAGATGTGTTTTTTTTAAAAAAAATTATATTTCTTCTGTACTATTAAATTATATATTTTATTATGTTTTTAACATACAATTTGAATTTTCCACATTTATTTATGCATTTTAACCTGTTTTCATATATATATATATATATATATATATATATATATATATATAAAGCATGGTTTTTACATGATTTTTCTTTAAGGGTGTGTGTTATTTTAAACAACTTATTAACTTTTAATGATTGTTTTACCCAGTTTCCTCTGTACTATATAAATGGTTTGTGTAAATTAATTCATTATTTGATGAAGTTCTGAAGTGGTTAGGATGAAAGCACTTATTTGTTTTCTTCAATAAAGTCCAGAATTGGTTTTATTGTATTTGGCCTGAACAGGTGCATTTTTTTACTGTCGAGTGGCTCATCCTTTTGTTGCTGTTTGGCATCTTTGTGTTTAGCAACAGTTTTTACTTTTGTCTTTTTTTCAATGAGGAAATGGAGTTTAGATCAAAGTTATTTACATTTCTAATGCAGCTAAAGTGGATGGATTTGGGTTTATTGTACTGTTGCCAGGTAGAAAATGTTGGGTAATGGTCACTTAAATTGCCAGAAAAGGCTCCTGTGTCTATTTTATTTGAAGTATCAAACAGAATTCAGTCAATTCAGAAAATTTGGTGGTAGATTTAATAACTATAGCAGTAAAGTTGTCTATCTGTGAAAAACCAAATAGATTGACTGATACTGGAGAGGAGTTAGGACTAATGTTGTTCCAATATCAGTTAAAATCACCAAGGATAATGCATTTCTGGGTGATGTTAGAAGATATCAAGGAAAAGACATCTTCGGTTATAGATGGATCATTGTTTGGGAGAATGTACACAGTGCACAGTGACAAGGCAGAATGATTTATTATGGTTAAGTTTTAAAACACTGGCTAGGATTTCTACATTAGAGAAAGTTTGTAATTTATGTGGGTGGCTATGATAGTTGCAGGAGTTGCACAGATTATAGACATAATCTCCTCCTCTTTTATCTGTGTGAACAGCTTTAATGAGACTGTGCCAGGGGTGGGGTTATCTCTAATATGTGGTTTAAGCCAGGTTTTACTTATGGCAATGACATCAGGAGAGTGTGTACCTACCCAGACATGGAATTCTGAGTTACCTGATTTCACCAGAAAAAGCTTCAAAGTTTTTCTATAAAATCCTTCATAACCTTGTATTTTAATAACTGAGGTTTTACAGGATGTTTTGACTTCAGGGATGTCAAAACAGGTATAGTATATTACACATCAACAGACTTTAGTGGAGGCATAACATGTTAGCCCATCCTAATATCATGGAGGTCCTTTAAAAATCTCATTTATTAAAACAAAGTTACAAGAAATTTTACAGGAAAACAAAGTAATGAGTGCCTGGTCACAACAGGCACCATAGAGGTGCTGAAGGTAAAAAAAAAAAAAAAAATTCAGGTGGTGTCAAGTGGTCAGTGTACTGAAAAATAGTGTACTAGAATAAAATGAAAGCACAAGGTTTTCCAATACAAGTTTACCAAGCAAAGACCCCTGTAGGGATGGGCACAGGTGGTATTATCCCACCTGAGATCAATCTTCAAAGTAGCTGTTGAGCCACTGTGTAGTACTGTAACTGCTCCAGTGTGAGAGATGACAGCGTAGCTGATGGCAGACGGTATACTATTAAATTTTTCGGATAAATTTAGCGTGTATATATTCGCCTATATGGACAGCCACTCCAGTCCCATGCTGAAAGTCTGACACTGAGTTCTGAGTGCTGATGCAATGACAAACCTGTGAATGTGAACCTTTTTCCCACCGATATTTACCAAAAAAGGAGCAGAGATGGAACTACTGAGTACAACTTAAAGACAGTGTCTTTGTGGAAAGGAATAATCTCTAATTTCCAGAGATTGGGAAAACGTTTTTGAAGTAAACAGAGATGGAGATTTATCACAACAGTGAAAGAAAAGGAACTAAATGCAGAATCCATCTTTAAAAACTGATGGCAAAAACAAATCAGTAGCCAGTAGACACAGGTTAGGCTTCAGAATTTTTTTGACACTGTGAACTTGGTCTGTTAAATGATGAAAGAAGTAAATTTCATAAAAATAAAAGCTGCCCTTTGAAACATTATATAAAAATGATGCTAAAATGGATGATTAATCAGGTCAGCAGGAGCTGAAAAGTGTACGAGTATGTTGTAATGTATACAAATTATGATGGAGCTCGTTATATATGATACATGTGCACCATAATGGAAAATGTTATTGAGATCATCTCTTTTCAAACAGGAGTGCACAAATTAGTGTCTGTGGTAAAAGTGGTAATGCTCACAGATATGTCAAAATAGACCTTGCAAAACGAAGGAAAATAACAGTAACCAATTGAAGAACTCCAGACAGCACCACACAAACAAATCTTTGCATCCGTATCTGGTTAACTGCTCTGTTAAAAATGAACTACTACACTTCTATCTGAATGTGTATTTAATAAAGTAGTTCATTTTTAACAGAGCCTTATAATAAATGTTGTTGGTTTGGAGTAAAAAGCAACATAAGAAAGTATTTACATTTGGAATTCAAATTTCATTTACAATTTAGCGGTTAACCAGATATGGACACACAGATCTATTCCTGTGGTGCTGGCTGGAGTTCTTCAATTGGTTATCATCTCAAAACAGACTCTGAAGTGTTCAGGAACTTTTGCAGAATTCATGCTAGGACAGGGACAGGGTTGTTTTCATCTGCCAATGTGAAACAGGTGCTGTACCCTCCACCGAAATGTTTTGGATTAGTTGCTGTAGTTAGTAAAATAATGAATTTTGCTGCATAGTATCATACTTATGGTGAACTGGCCTCTATAAAGAGCTACTAAGTACCAGTGCCAAAAGCTGACTCTATGAGACATCCGCACCTTAATCATGGGCATGAACAAGTACAAGGACCTGGTTTTAACATCACTGCTGTCATTTAAGAGCCATCATGATGGGGATGAATAAACTGTAGACTCCAAGAGAAGTTAAGTCTAGGCTACTGGGTAAAAAAAATGAATTTACTGGATTGAATCATCTAATGTTTTAAGGCAAGAGTAACTGTGTGCTGAAATAGCAAATGTAGGCAGGTGGTCATAAAGGTGTCCACTATAATGGATGCACTGGCAAGTAAACAATCCAGACACGTGCAATTTGTCTGCTAGAGGTTTTGTCTACTCTGGCAGGCAACATTATCAGCTGTGATAAGACTGTGAAAACTGGCCTGACAAGGGTTCCTTATCAATACTGAAATCTCCCTTAAACTTTGGCATTAGCACAGTGGAGTGAATATTCAACAGTACACTAGGTTACTCCAGTGGAACATACTGACACACTTCATTAATAACATTTGAATTAGTTACATGAACTGAGAAGAGAAAATGCTCTGTAGCCGCCTAGTATGGGAGACAGATCTGCAGTAATGTACAGCGTGAACTAAGCTGCCCATCTTTATCATGCTGAATCCACATAAGCAGAAATTCACTGCCAAGGATGCTAGGGTTTAGCTACATTTTTGTCACAGCCCAGATAACAATGTTGTAGTAGGACAGTGATCCTTGTAGAAGTTTTATACATATTCTTCAGGCATCAATATGTGCAAATGGGAATACTTTATGTCTAAGGTGATCCGAAAGGCATCCACCATCATTAACAAAGGAAAGCAATTGTGAAGTGTGGAATAAGTACCACAGCCTTCTCTACTGCCACACATTTCTTCAAACTTGACAAGTTAGGAAGACTTCACAGATCTATGAGGAGTCCCTGAAGCAAAACCTCTGACAGCAAACTGAACAAGTCAAACTCCCAGAAAATAAAAGTAGCTGAAACTGTTACTTATCACTTATGCGGGGGGGGGGGGTCCTTCTGTGCTTCTCTATGTGGGATTTCACACCCACTTCTTTACTTAATTGCACCACTACACAACAGTACCCTTAAAAGCGTGAAAAAATAGTTCTTACAACTGTGACTTCACAGAAGAGTCATTATATGCAAAAACATTCTAGGACCTGATTTCATGAGCTGTGACAGTAGAGACTGCATTCCTCTGGGTACCATTCCTTAAATGGTAGAACTCCTGGCCTACACTGTTTCGAGCCAGAAACAGTCTTGACTAATAACATTTTCCTCTTCCGAGACAGGTGATTCCCCTGGATTGTTTTGCATTTAACAGTTGCCTTATAAACGACACTACATGTTATAAATTGTTCTTTGGTACAGAAGGCTTATCTTCAGAAGGTAAAAGCTAAGCAAAGTGTGTTGTATAGTTGGTGGTTACAATGTTCCTCACTCACATGTTTGAGGTCACATGAAGGTAAAGAATGCTGAATAGAGGACCCCCCAATTAAAGTGTGAGGGTGAACAGGGGAGAGGATGGAAGGGGCTGAGCTGAAAAGCTATTGTAGACTATTACTGCTATGGAACAGGGACACCATCTTTGGTTTCTCTCTCTCCCCAAAATACTGCCTTGCCTGAATTTTTTTTTTAAATTTTCCTTGAAGGATTGTGTTTGAAATGCTTATTCTGCATGTATTACCCCTGCCTGTTCTACCTTCTATCTACAGGCCAAACTCTGGAAGGACAGTGAGTAGAATACCTAGGAATTGGAGTATGAAAACAGATGCATTACTTTTATTCTATTTTATTTACCTTTTGTTGACAGGGTTAGTCTCACTAGGCTAGTAATCTCTTTTGGGGGAGACCCGTGGTTGCATTTATATTACCAGGGGAAATTTGGCCAAGGCATCGGAGAACTTCCCCTACTTGTTATGGTAATCACGACAAGTATCATCAGTAATTATGAGTGCTCAAATTGGTCCTAGCACAGTGGTGTATCAGAGGATGCTGCGCATTACAGAAACTGGAAGTGAGGGAGTAGAAGCAAATGCCAGCTCAGGAGATAGTGTGTAGATGGATTCAGAGACATTGTTCCAGCAAAAAATGTTTGCCGAGTTGAGAGAGAAAAAAGAAGAGTGTGTTACTACAACCCTTCAATAGGGAGGGTTGAAAGATGATATATTGAAGGAGATGAAAACCAAAATGAACCCAATCATGGTGGTGATGTGTAATGGAGAAAGTAAGGGAAGATGAGACAGCAGAAGTCAATTAAGGCAATAAACAGAATAAAAAGAAGAAAATTTATGCCAAGAGAGTGGACCAGTACATTAAGAGAAACGATAGATGAACTGGAGAATTTAAATAGAAGAAAATGGTAGCAATGCTTCAAAATAAACGTGAAGTGGCACGAAACAGGTAAAAGGTATGGGGCAATGTTTTATCTCTGGGTATTACAATTCAGTAGGTAAGGGCATTTATTCTTATAAAACAAACTTTTTGTGACATTATTTTTGAGTTTGTGCAAGGCATGCAAAACGTTATTAGCGAATTTGGAAAAAAGAAAAATGAAAATCCAAGGAATGAGTATGTGATAAAAACTGCATTCAGAGAAATGAAGAAAAAGATACATATACAATTTCAAAATCGGACAGAGAGAGAGAGACTTTAAAAAGACATCTGAAATATGTTTGTGAAGAAGTGTTGGACATTGTATGTTTATATGATGACAGGGGATTATAGACTGGGGGATAGAAAAGCAATGTTATTTTAAAAATGGAAAATAAGATTATACGTATACCAATAAGGGAACCACAGTTTGCTAAAGTACTGGGGGCAAATAAGAACGTTATCTATTTGGAAAAGAGGGGCATTTTGTGAATAATTGTGAAAAAGAAGGTATTACGTTTGTGTAAAGATGAGACAGGGCAAAAAATTGTGAGTTAGAATTTTATAATCTGTAGTAGACAAAAGAAGCACTCCACGGCTGGCACAACACGAATAATTTATTAAACAGACAACTGGTTAGCGCTTTCACGTTCAGTTACAACGTTTCTTCAGACCTCTGAAGAAGAGGTCTGAAGAAACGTTGTAACTGAACGTGAAAGCGCTAACCAGTTGTCTGTTTAATAAATTATTCGTGTTGTGCCAGCCGTGGAGTGCTTCTTTTGTCTACTACAGGATATTGGCTTTTTTTCTTAAGAAGCACCTTGCCTGATACCACTTGTGTGTGTTTTTCTAGAATTTTATAATGTAAACAAAAAGGACATTTAAATATGGACTATAAAGAAATAGAAAATAAAATTGAAGAAAGTATAAAGAGGCAGGAAAAGAAAAGGATAAGGTAAAACAAAAAGAAGAAGCAAACGTGACAAAAGAGAAGGAAGTTAGTAAGAAAGAACCAGACAGAGATGTAGAATTAAATTCAGACTATAGTGATGAAGAGGACATAATCTGGACCACGGTTAAAACAAAACTATCAATATGTAAACTAGTTAAAGATAGAATAAAATTTAAAAATGTAAAAGAAAAGAAAGGCAAAGGAAAAAATAAACAATACTTGATAAATTAAAAAATAAAAGAAGGCATAACCTAAGAGTACTATTAATAAATGTGAATTGGCTTATCAATATAACAAACAGAATAGGAATAACAGAATGGTAGAAAAATTGTGTCATATATATAAGTTTTATAACAAGAAGAAAGATTATAGACAGAAAACTTATGGAATGGACACATAATATGGAATTTAGGAAATGAATGTTGCTCCTAATTGCAATTTTATGCAGGAGAACAGCCAAGACATTAGACAAAATTTAGTAAGAATGGGTAGATTATAAATATATAGAATTATAACAGTTTATGTTTACATAATGGTTAAATATAAAGTTTACTTCAGCAAGTATTACATTATACTATAATGAGCAACATCATAATGGGATTTCAATTGTGACTTAACAGAAATAGTTCCATGAGGCCTATTGTTTCGGGGCGCAACTGGGTGATGGAGCCCACATCTATATATGTGGAAAAGTCACTCAGACCGGTTGTAGATAAGAACTGCTATATCCATACAGATTCTAAATAGTTTCTGAAGGGCTTCTATAATTTCCTGACTGGTTGTCAATTACCTATAGATACCCTGTTAGTAACCCAAGGTGTTAATTCGCTGTTCACATCCATTCCTAATGAGATAGGTATAGAAATGCTTAGACAGTGGGCAGGATTCAGGAAGCCTCCGTGTAAGAGTTATAACTCTTACACGGAGGCTGCAGTTAAACGGTGTGATGTCAGCATGTCATGCATATGCATGAGGTGCATGAGGGTGGAACGGAGTATTTACTTCATAGTTTTTTTTGGACATTTTTGGTTATTGGTTGTATTCAGTTTTTGGTCCGTTTCGCTCGGGAGAACCATCTGGCGTTGGACACAGCTTAATTGTGTTTTTAAAAGCGTTTTAAATTGTTTTTTCTCACTGGTACTTTTCGCTTGGGAGAACCATTTGGTGTTGAACTGAACTTGATTGTGGTTTCAAACAGTGTTTCCATTTGTTTTTTCTTATTGATATTTTTTATGGATCAGTCACCCAACGATTCCACCATTCTTGGGGTGGACAACGTTTTGGATACTAGTGTTACTTTACTTCAAACTCAAAATGAAGTTTTCCGTTTAAGAGAAGAACTTTCCTCTCTTCGGGGAGATCCAACCAAACTGTTTGATTTATTTACTCAAAAGGAGCCACACGAGGGAGCTATGGCCAGTCGCAGAAGAGCCTCCACGGGTCCAACGTTGCCTGTGACGTCATCACCTTCTTCCCTTCATGGAGTTTTTGGTGCAGTAAATAGTTCAACAGGCGGGGACCAGCCTATGAGGAGACATGCGAACACAGGCGCTCCATTATTGCAGGACGACAAGGTACCGATTAACTTATCGGATGTAGGAGAGAACCACGGCTCCATTCGGGTTATGGCTCCAACAGGTACTGTTTCTAATCAATCAATGAATCAGCAGAACCGGGTTCTAGCTCCCATTGCATCTCAAATTGATTTGGGGGCAGGCATTGCATGCCAAACATGTTTTACGGATATTTTAGAAAAAAGACATTTTTTAAAGAATCACACGACAGTGGGAATTATCATTTTTAAAGGAAAAATACTTATGCAAATGAAAATCTAGCTTTAACTTTAAGAGATATGATCTATGGTTTTGAAAAGTCATTATACAAATATAAATGTTTGCAAATAGAAAATAATTATTTGCATCTTTGTCTCAACAACAAGATTGTTCCTCAGGGGCTATGGTTCTACAAGTACCCCTTTGGTATTACATACACTGCAAATGTAATGAAGGAATTTCAATGTTTTTTTGATGAATGTGGGTTTTCTTTGGTGTTGAAATTAATCAAGTACAACGATGTGCAGTTAAACAGTTTATTAACAGAATTGAATAGTTTGCATCAAGATATTACCAAGGATTTGTTATTTGAACAATATCAAGATTTATATGACAACATTTTAAAGAGAACTGATACAAGGGTAGAAAAAATGTTTGAGAGGAAACAGAGGAAGTTTTTTAGGGATAAGGAACAGTATGTTGCGGGAAAAAATTATCCCAAGCCTCTCCACACTACCAACCACGTTTCTGACACAGATAATAGGGAGGGACAATCTAGAAGGTCAGGTACATCATTACAACAAAACAGGTTGGCATCTAAGTCTGACAGAATTTCAACACCTGACAGAAATCAATATAGGGAACCACCTGTTCATCATACACGGACACTTGATGAACTGGATTCCTTTCATTTTATTTATTTATTTTATTTTACATTTGTTGACCGGGCTAGTCCAACTGGATCATTGTCCATTTTCAGTGGAGGCCCGGGGAGAAAAGCTCCACAGATTAAAGCATGTTTATAGAAATACATGTAAAAAACACTTATGATATAGGCAAAGAGCAATAATACAAGGAAATTAGTTCAGGTCAGGTGATGCTATTCTAATAACAAATAGATAATACTAACTATGTAATACAAATTATGTAATTAAAACATGAAAATAAAAATAATAATGTTTTTTTTTTTTTTTTTTTTGTAGTAACAGTAGAATCATAATGTTATTTATGATTTGAGAGAGAGATTGGAGTGTTAAATAAAATGCAAATATAGTTGAAAGATGAAAGTAGGTTAGTCTGGATTGGTACAAGAGCAGAGCCAGAAGTTATTCAGATGTGAAAGAAGTTGCTTCTTAAAGAAAGGAAAAGTGGCTAGAGAGGAGATATGTAAGGGAAGGTTATTCCATATTTTGCCAACTGAGTTGGAGAAAAGGCAGTTCCCTGCAGAGTTTGAAATTATGGTCATGTTAACTTGTAGCTTTTGGGAGGAGCGTAGTTGTTTTAAATTATTATAGGGAGTCAAGAGGTTGCTAAGAGCAGGTGTTTTTGAGGGTTGATATAAAATTTTATGTGCTATTAAGAGTTGTTGATAGATAATCTTGTTAGGAAGTTCTCATGAATCCAACAAAGTTTTTTTTAGGTCCACGGAGATCGGAGAGTTTAGCCAACAAAGTCCAACACGCTCTAATCTCGGATTCCCATCCCAATTTCCATGGGAAACACTATGGTTGGAAAAGCAGGGGGACGAGGCACAGATAGAGACCATCACTGCACATTCTAATGGTATAGTTTTTGAACACCAGGGGTATAAAATATATAATTACATGGACTTGGATTTGGACAAAAAGTACTTTTGGTTGTTTTCCAAGAGATTCAAGTTTGTTAAATCCTTTAATGGTGATTTAGCTCAAATTTTAATTGACCTCAAATTATATCTCAGGAAGTTAAACCTAAGATTGATTTACAACAAAGAGGTCTCTAAGAAAAAAACTGAAGATGGGGACATCCACAATCCCACTAGAAGGAGTGTATTTAATCCACCCCTCCACCCTGTTTTGAGTACCTTTGAGAGTATTGTCACTAGAGAAATGTATGACCAATATGGCAATAACGTAAAGGGTTTCAAGTACCATTATAATTTAAAACAGGAAGAAGTGCAACTTTTGGAAAATTTAAAACGGAACAACAATTTACGTTTTATGGAACCAGATAAGGGAGGAGGACTGGTTATTTTTAACCAAACAGATTACAAAAATGTTTTAACCAAAATTCTGGCGCAGGATAACACTTACAGTTTAGCCTTTTACAACGAGATACAGATATAGCCTATCGTAGGATAGATTCACTTTTGGAAGAATATTTGGTAGAACAACGTATTAGTCCAGCAACTTACCATTTTCTCAATCAAACCCACCCCATTATTCCGGGATTTTTTGGGATACCTAAAATCCACAAAACCATTCTCAACCCTCCTTTCAGACCCATTGTTTCAGCCAAGGGATCCAAGACCCACCCACTGGCTGTTTTTATTGATCAGAGCATCAATAAGATAGTGAACTATCAGAAACACCTTATCAAGGATTCCTGGGATTTTTTAGGAAAGATTAACAACAACCTATGGTCCAAAGACAGTTTATTTACAACCATTGATGTTAAGGATCTATTTTCCTGCATTCCCAGGAAGGAGGGTTTTGAATATTTTGAGGAAAGTATCCACAAGTATTCTGATCTATCCTTGGATAAGAAACTTTTGATTCTGGAGTTAATGGAAGTGGTGTTGGATAACAATTTTATCACCTTTGAGGGTGAGTTTTACAAGCAAGTTTGTGGTGTGGCTATGGGGGTGGCTTGTGCCCCCATTTACGCCAACCTTGTTTTACTAGAATGGGAAACTCAACATGTTTTTCAGAGTCCTTTTTTTTCCAACATCAAAGCTTATTTCAGATTTTTGGATGACATTTTTGTCATCTGGGAGGGGACTCAGAAACAGCTAGATGATTTTATTGTTCATGTTAATGGTTCTACACCCTTCCTGTCCTTAAACATCAAGTAAATAGTAACAGCATTAGTTATTTGGATATTACACTTATCAAAACCAAGGGAGGTTTCAAATCCAAGATATACAGAAAACCCACTTGGTGTAACAGTTACCTCCACTTTGACAGCCAACACCCACATTTTCAAAAAAGAAGTATTGTAAAAGGACAGGCTGTCAGAGTGGCCAGGATGACATCTGATTTTGAAGACCTCCTACAGGAATTTTCCCTTTTGAGTGAAATGTTCCGGGAAAGAGGGTATCCTAAGGAGATGATAGGTGAGATTTTGGGTGAAGTATATCAGGGATGGGGTACTCGTTACAAACCATTACTTGGTCAACGGTTTTCTGGTCAAGTTAAGATAGTTCAGGAACCCAAGGATTTTTTGGGAGCATGTTCCATTGAACACAATAACTTTTCCCGGTTTTTCAAAAAGATTTTGCAGGATAATTGGTCTATACTCAAGACCAATTCAGACATTATGGAGGTAGTAGGAAGTAAACCTTCCTTTATACACAAGGTGGGTATCAACTTCAAGAGAACTCTAGAAGGAAGGGACATATCTTCCAGGTATGACAGGGGTACCCACCCGTGTGGTAGATGTGTTCAGTGTTCATGCATCCATTCACTGGATAGTATTTCCTTGAACAATGGACTAGGAAGTACAGTAACATTTTGTAAGGGCAATTGTCAGACTAAAATGGTTGTTTATTTGGCAACCTGTGGCCATTGCCCTAGTTTTTACGTGGGCAAAACGGAACGGGCACTCAAGGAAAGGATATACGAGCACAGAAATGACATCAGAATTAGAAAGGAAACTAGTGCCCTCTATAAGCATACCTTAGATTGTCCTTTTCCTCCACTTTCCAAATTTAGTATCATTGACCTTGTAAATATAGATCCTAAAGGAGGGGATGCCAAGAACGTTCTGTTACAGAAGGAAATTAAATGGCAATTGAGACTCCGGTCTAACATCTATCCCGGGCTTAATGAATATATTAATATCAAAGCAATTCTAGTAGGTAAGGCCAACAGTGTATAAACTCACATTAAAAACACAAAAAAACACATAAAAACATATAAGTATTAATTTTGATTTTTGATTTTCGATTTCCATTTGATTAAAGCAGGTTTATAATTCACAATGTATTTTGGTAAATTACCATTTAAGGAAATCAGGCGTTTATGCCATATTTTATTAAATTTTGTTTTTAAATTTAGGACATAAAGTTTTTTCTCATCACTTAACCCTAGATTTCCTTATATAGTATTTTGGTTAATTGGTCAACCGATATCTGGTTTAATGACCAGTAATAGTTTGGCTGGGGGTTCATAGGTTTTGCATTTGTTTTGTAAAACATTATAATTTTCTATGAACCTTCCATTATTTTCATGGTGTATTTAAAATTCTACACATATACATAAATTTTAGTATATATAATACATACAAACTAAAAAATTTTTTTTGAATGTACGAATGCAAATGTAATTGGGATTTCTATTTATGTCACTTCTACAGGCATATGCATAAGTACATGAATAAATGCATATATTCATATATTATTTATATATATTTGTATAACCTTTACTGCATTAGGCGGTGTTAAATGTTAACCACAGAATTTGTAAAAGGAAAAATCTTGCTGAGTATTGCTTATGTTGGGACTTGAGCATTTTTAATCATTTTAAATTGTTTAATTGTTTATTTTAATTGAAAAATTGAAGGGAGTGTTTATGTATAAAAACTATCTGTACCAGTGGGATTTCATCTGAGGAAGTTTGCCTTGCAGCAGACGAAAGCGCTCATTGTTGACTGTACTTTTATTAAAAGATTTGGCTCTCACCTGGTGGAACGGAGTATTTACTTCATAGTTTTTTTTGGACATTTTTGTTTGGTTAATAGTACAACAATAAAACAAACAGCATACAATATTTCAGGCATTCATGAACTGGCAACATCAAACAAGTATGTTTAGAAAGCACTCTTAAAATATGCTATCATAGTTATTTCCCAAAGCCAACTAGAAAGATGATTCAAGTGACAACCAGAAGAGTCCAAGTTATGTGTTGGTTTAACAAGAAAATTTTGGGAATTACAAAGAAGTGGGAAAGAAGGACTACAAACACGTAAAAGACCCTTCAAATAAGGTGGACCAATACAGTGAACTGTAATATAAACCATAACAATAATCTTGTACATTATTCAGTATCTTTCAATTTAGCCAGTGTAAATGATGCAGAAATTGAGTGATATGATGATACTTTGAAACATCACAAAGTAATAGAGAAGCAGAACTTTGCACCATTTGTAAACATGTGATCTCAAAGTCTAGAAGAGCAACAATTAAAGTATTACAACAGTCTAAGCAAGAGGATATCAAGGCATGGACCACAACATCATTGAAAGGAATAAGGTGCTTGATCATAGGAAGTTACTAGGCTATTGGCCCTGAGGCCCTTACAAGCCTAAGAATTTAGCCCATGTTCCAACAAGTTTGTACCTGATGCCTCTGTCCAGCAGGGACACAGGTGGAATCCCAGGGGTATATTTTCTGTTCCGCATCCAGTTATCCAGGTTGCGCTTAAAAAGGGTTAATGAGGTACTCTGCTTGACATTGACAGGGAGTCTTATTCCACAGAAAGGGGAGTCTCAAATCTATCCTGCCAACAAGTCCTATTAATGTCACAGACTAGGTTGAGGTCGCACTTGCGGGTTATGAGATTGATTTGTTTGCCAGACACAGGTCACCTATGAGGAGTCTGTATGAGACTGAGTAGAAGAACAGGACTTTTAGTTTATTTGTGTAGGGTATTTGCTTGAGGCCCTGGATTCTCCTGTGAGGAACCTCTGTAGCCTCTCCAGCTGTTGCATGTGCTTTGTGAGGTACACCCCAAAAGGAGCACAGTACTCAATAATGGATCTTATTAGGGCAGAATACAGGGATGTTATGACCTCCTTGTCCCTACTCTTATTAATGAGATGGGCCATGTAGAAAGCTTTCTGTACAACTGAGGCAATATGGTGGTCAAAAGTCAGTTTGCTATCAACCTGGGTGCCACGTCCCTCATGACTGATTGTGTGCTTAGGACCTTGTTAGTAATATGATAATTTGTGGGGAATTCACTCTCCCCCAAAGGGGATGATGCATTTTTTGGCATTCAGTTTGAGACCATGTTTCTGGCACCAATCATTTGTTTGGGTGAGACCCTCTTGGAGGATGTCCACATCACTAGGGGAATATGACAACACCCAGCTTGCAGTCATCTGCAAACTTGGTCAGTCATAGCCCAGTGGTTATGGCCTGCACCCCAGAAAAGTATATGCCAAACAATAGAGGCCCCAAGACTTATCCCTGGGGTACACTGCTCATGATGGGTTTACTGCTTGAGGTGTCTTCCCCTATTTTGACTAGGTGGGTTCCATCAGTGAGCCAGTTTGTTACCCATCTGGTAACATACAGATTGATGCCTAGTTGACAGAGTTTATTATACCAGAGAGGGGAATACTATTGAAGGCTTTGGCCAGGTCAAGGTAGGCAGTGTGCACTGTCTTCCCCTCATCCATGGCTTTGGTGACTGTCTCAAAGAAGTTGACCGGATTTAACAGGCATGACCTCCCCTTGATGAAACCAAACTGTGTGGAATCAGGTGTTTGGAGGTTGCCAATGTCCTTGTTAATGAAGTCCATGATAATCTGTTCCATGGCCTTGTAGATCAGGCTAGTTAGGCTGATGTGTCTATAATTTCCTGGATTGGTGGACGCTCCACCCTTGTGCAAAGGGATGACAGTGGCCATCCTCCACTTGGCTGGGATGAAGCCAGTACTCAGGCTTTGGATGAATAGGGTGTCTAATGGTGCTGCAAATTCCTGTCTGACTTCATGTAGAATGCAGCCTAGGATGTTACTGGGTCCCATGGAGGCTGTATTTTTTTGCCTTTGAGAAAGCAGTGATGACTTGCTCCCTAGAGATATGTGGAGGAGGTCATGTGGTGGGGATGTCCTGATTTACTGATGGGGATAGAAGACAGAAGGGTGAAGTTTTCACTGAACCTGTCTGCCAGCAGGTTGGCTATTATCTACAAGCGTTTGTGTATGTGGTGTCCTTGACCACCAGTTCTGAGCAGAGATGAGTGCTTCCTTTGAGACTGCGGAAATGTGTGAAGAAGGCCTTATGACTGTCTTAAGTAGATGTGGCAAGTTTGGACTCAAATTACCTGCTCTTTCTTGGTCCTGGACAGCAATTTTTTCCTTTTATTATAGAGTTTATTTACTGCAAATGTCCACCATAGATTCATAGGTGTTTACTAGGTTAATGACCACAAGGGCCTTTTTAAACCTAGCCATGCATCCCAAATCACTGACAAGTTCTGATGTCCTTGATAAGTGTAAGCATGGGCCTGAGAGATGAACCATTTACAGGTTACCTGTGTGCATTAGAAACATAGGTACCAAACCAGGTATGAATTTCCAGTTTCCTATCCAATTGTACAAGTTGCACTTGAATTGGGTTAGGGAGGAACTCGGCTTCACATGGATGGGGAGCCTATTCCATAGATGTGGTAGTCTCTGGGATACATACCTCTCTCTCCAAAACATCCTATTTATATCACAGGCAAGGTTCAAGTCTTTAGAACGGGTAGTTCTGGTGCTGTTTGTTTTGTGGCTATGCAAGAGGACCATCAGAGTTGGGTCTGAAAATGTCCTGTATGCCAGGCATATATCTCCCCTCAAAACCCTGTCGGAGACAAAATACAGGGACAGGGCCTTGTGGCAGTCTGCACAGGATATGTAACTTATGCCCTGTATTCTTTTAGTGAGGAACCTCTGTGGACATTCCAACTGTTGGATATGCTTGATTATGTACATACCAAAGACAGCATTGTACTCAATGATAAGTCTGATAAATGCCGAATACAGTGGAACAATGACTTCCTTAGACTTGGATACCATACCTTTGTTTATAAGTTACGCAACACAGAATGATTTCCTCACCCCTGTAGACATGTGATGATCAAAGGCTAGATTACTATCTATGGGTGTCCCTAAGTCCCTGACTACTGGGTCACCTCTAAGGGGTGTGTTGTCAATATGATAGCTGCCAGGGATGGATGACTTCCCAAAAGATACTATTATGCATTTCTTGGCATTTAGTTTTAGTCCATGGCTCTGACACCAGTTGTTTGTCTG
The DNA here is from genome assembly GCF_019279795.1 of Protopterus annectens. NCBI lineage: Eukaryota > Metazoa > Chordata > Ceratodontiformes > Protopteridae > Protopterus > Protopterus annectens. The sequence goes on from NC_056749.1 coordinate 167,812,018, forward strand.
TGTCAGCTCCTCCTGGAGAACATTTGTGTCAGTGTGAGATTCAATGACAGCTCTAATTTGCAATCATCTGCAAATTTAGTCAGTCAGAGACCAGTGACATTGGCCTTGACTTCTGAGAAGTAAATGCCAAAATGGAGCTGTCCAGGGACTGATCCCGAGAGACTCCACTTGTGACTGGCCACTTTGTAGATGTGGACTCCCAATTCTAACTTCCTGGGTCCTGTCTGAGAGCCAGTTGGCTATCCACTAGGTGGCACATGGGTTTATACCTAACCTCTTGAGTTTGTCAACGATGCCTTTATGGGGTATTGTGGCAAATGACTTGTCCAGGTCAAGGTAGGCAGTGTGAATGATCTTGCCCTCATCCCATTGCTTTGGTGACTTTCTCAAAGAAGTCCTTCAGGTTGAGTAGACATGATCTGTCCTTGAAACCAAACTGGGTTGGGTCCAGTGTCTGGAGGTTACTACATCTCTATTGATCATCTTTATGATAATTTTTCCATAGCTTTACATGCAAGACTAATGAGACTCATGGGTGTGTAGTTTAGAGGGTCGGCCAACCTTTGTGCAGAGGGATGACTGTTGCCCTTCTCCATTCATGAGGCACAAAGCCTCTTTGGAGGCTACAGTTAAATAGTAATTCCAGAAGCCCTGATAGGTCATGGTTCATGCTATTTAGAAGGCAGAAGGCATCCTGGGTATTGTTAAGGCACATTGACGCAGTGTTCTTAGTCTTAGAGAGAGCATTAAGGACCTGTTCCTTAGTGATAGTAGGGGAAGTCGTATTTGATGATATTTCCTGAGGGATGGTTGAGAGGGAGGAGGGGGCAAAGCTGGAGCTGAATTTATCAGTCAGGAGGTTTGCTATATCTGCTGGTTTACTATAGGTGGCTCCACTTACAATGAGCTCTGCACACAATTGTGGATTGCCTTTGAGGTCGCGGACATATATTAGCTAAATAATCCTTTGTGGTTGTCCTTGGCCTGGGAGGTCAAACTTACCTCAAATTTGGCTTTTGTGGACTATTTGTCCAATGAGGGTTTTGTTTAGTTTGATGAGAGTGCTTTTATCCTGCTGGGTGTTGTACCTCCTAATTTTTCCATGATTTTCTTCCTCCTGTTACAGCCAACTGATTTTGTGATTCCACCAGGGTGGCTTGCTTTTTGAGTTACTTCTCTACCTCTTTCTGGTGGGTACAGCTGTCTATATGCAGCTATTAATATGCTTGTGCAAGGTTTTTGTGAACAGTCCCACATAGGCAGAAGTGTTCTTAGGGTTTATGAGGGCTTGAAATTTTGCCAGGTTCTCACTTAATAGCAAGAGGTTAGCCTTAGAATACTTCCTGAATACTCCAGATTTAGCTGAGGGTCAAGGTTTTATTTTTACTTCAAAGGAGACCATTTTGTGGTCTGACCTTACCAGGGAAGGCATTACAGTAGGGGGTGTGCAGCAGTTTCCCATATTAGTGAGGACCAGATCCAGTATGGTTGCACCCCTGGTTGGTATACTGACTATCTGGTCCAGGGAGTTTGTGTTTACAAAATCCAGGAATCTCTGTGCAGACAGGTTTACACTTCCTTGAGTAGGAGGATTTTGTCCTGTTGGGTATTTCCATGCACCTATACAAATGCTCATATAGTACTTCGGTGTACGTTTGGCCATATGTGCCAGTTCCTATGGAAGGGAAAGGGTCTGTGAAACTGTTTATACCTTCCCTCAGAAGGCAGTAATCAGCTTTGGAGAAGTTTTTTTGTTTGACCGTAGCTGGGGGGGGTCAGGGGAGATGGTGACTTCGAAAGTGTCCGCTTTGTGGTCGGATTTCACCAAGGAGGATGACACTGTAGGGATGCTGCAGTGGTTACTCTTATTGGTTAATACCAAGTCCAAGATATTATCATCTCTTGTGGGGGTGTTGACCAGCTGGTCCCAGCTGGTCCAAGGCACTTGCATTGACGAAATCAAGGAATCTCTGGGCATTTGTGTTTTGGCATGAGTAGTTCTTCTAATCTATGGTTGGACAGTTAAAGTCAGCCAGGATCAGGTAAAGGGGTGAATCTTGACAGATTCGAAGAGGTCCAGATAGGTGGAGTGGGCATCTTGAGTCAAAGTTGTGGGCCTGTAGCTAGCTATGATTTGAATAGGGGTCTTGTCAACTGTTAACTGCACCTGGAGTGTTTCCTGTGCATCATACTGTTTGACCAGCTTGGAGGTGTGTATGTATTTAATATATATTGCAATTCCACCTCCTTTTGCATTGCTGTCCATAGTTTGGGGTCTGAATGTATGATAGGACGAGTAACTTGGTATGACCGGGGTGCTCTCTGCAACTTTGAACCTGGTTTCTGTGACTGCACAAATGTCAGCATCTTTCAGGTTTAAGAATGCTTGCATCAAGCATTCTTAAGGTGATCAAGGTGATATTTCAATGATGGAAGCAAGAAGATTTTATGACAGCTGAAGTAAGAGCTTAAATGTCACCCTGTCATCAAAGATTATACCAAGATCACGTACCTTGGAGACAGGATCAAGTTAATAGGAGAATACTAGACCAACTGCCCTGAAGGGCCATTTTAAGCCTAACCAATAACCACAGGTCAGAATCAAACCCTTTGTCATGTGTCTGAGAGAGGAAGACCTTATCCATGATGTCAAACCCACCCTTGGTTTGACACCACAATTAGAAATATTAGGTGAAGAAACAAGAAGGGAAGAATTTCCCTGAGTAGCATTAATAATCATTGCTACCATTTCAGAAGTGCTGCGTTTCAGCCTATTAATCAATATTAATCAATCCCATTGTGAAAATATTCCAGATCATAAGAAATGGAAGTAAGGGCAGACGCAAAGATCTGAGGGAATGAGAAGTATAGCTCTACATCATTATTTATACTTTCATAAAATTCATGTAGTGTGCTCTTTCCAGTTTATCTGGTGCTCAAAAAATACCAGGTTTCTCTACATGCTCCACCTTCTAAATGTATGTTTTGAAACAACTCTTCATAAGAAGCCTCATACTCGACCAGCCTTTTCTTCAGTTCTGCCACTGCCTTTTGCACTTCTAGCAGATCATCTGAATAGCTAGTTAAAGCTTCTTCCAGCGTTTTACTTGATTTGATTTGATATATTCCTGTAGTATTTTCATTATTTTAAACACCACTGAGGGCATTTGATTTATTTTTCCTTTACATTTCTGGATGTCATCTTCTGTACCAAAGCTGAAACATGAACTGCTTTACGATGAACAGCTGCAAGATTCTTCCCAGCCAGTTTTTTTTTTCCTTTTCTGGTGGACTTTCTCTTACTTTCTCCAAATTTCTTCTTTACTGACATCCAGGCAGTTTAATTACTAGCCAGTAACTGAATTTAAAGATTTTACTGGCTTTGTTCTCAGTTTCTGGTTTCACACTGGGAACTTCTAATTAAGCTGTTGAGCAGTATGCAACCACCTAGGAAGTCACCATTGTTTATTTAGTGGAGTGTATTCTTTGTGGACTTGCATAGTTCTTCTAGAGGGCCTGCCAGAATTGCAGTCTTCTGAGAATGCCCTCTCCTCATTCTTCAATTCTTTCTTCATGCATTCGGGGCTAATCCTTCTGGGTCTTCCAGTTTTCCCCCTCTCTCCATTCCCACTTCCTATATTGGAAGTTTTACATTCTTTTCTCATGTGAAGATAAATATAATGAAATTATTTAAGATTTCTGATTTTCATGTCCCCTTCTTTCACTAACTTTTGCAAGTGTGTTCTAGTTTTCCTTTTTAATGCCATGATTTTGAAAAAAAAAAAAAGTCCTTTGCCTCCTTCACTTCTTCCACTAACCCCATCTCTGTTCTTGCTTTGAGTGTTTTCACCAGCTTTCTGGCTTACTCATATTCCAGACTTCCTGCATCCCCTTGTTCCACTTTGATTCAGTCCTTTCCTTCTCCATTGTTGCTTTCCTGACTGCCTCCACCTCCCTTTAACCTTCTTTCTGCTCTGCTGCATATGTCTTTTAATTTTCATATACATATTTGCCCCTTTTGTATGACCTCTAATTTCCCCATCTTCCACCAATCTATTGTTTTACAGTCCCCCTGTCTTAACTCTGGTGTCCACCATTTGTAGTTTAGTGTCATCAGTGAACTACACTGTTGCATGGTCACTGGTAACTTTCTCTTGAGCTCCTGTATTCAAGCTTTCTAGCATAATATATCTAAGTTGTAGCTTCCTGCCCCAGCTGCATGAATCCCTTACAGGACACACATTTACTAAATCATGCAGGATGATCCACTCAATTTCCAGGAGTTTAAAGCCTCCCATTATTATGTTTTTTTTTAAAACTCTCCCAAGTTCTTAAACTAGCTATCATTTGTTGATGCAACCGATGGTTGCTCTCTACCCAACAGTTTCTTCTTCTAGCCCATTTACCAACTCACTTAACTTTATAACCTGCCTCCCTCTCCTGTTCCAGATATGCCCTTCTAATTCCATCCATATTATCTCAGAACACAATTAGCTCCTGTCTAATACACACTACTTCCTTGATTCTACTTATCTGGTCCTTCCTGAGAGCACCTCAGTCCCTATTTGCATTAATACAAGTTATGGTAATTTTAATTGCATCTGCTCTGATTTGTTTATGGGTGTATCAAGAAACTACAGTTGTGTACACTTACCCTAAATGTACATGTTCGAGTGTATTCACTGTTGCAGACATTACATTTGAGTTATCTGCTTGCAGCTAGCCCTCAGCCAGCTTGATTATCAAAGTCTTGGGTCCTGCGTCGGTTGCTGTCTCTTCTTCCATGACGTCAGTTAGTCAGGGGTATAAAGCATGTAGCTGACACCATTACATCAGTTTTTCATGACCCAGATCTCAGGTGCTCCCATAATGGGAAGCAATTATATACAAGGTTACACCTCCAACTATAAGCAAATACACCAGAAAGCTTAAATACAGTAAACAAGAAGAGAGGTATAGCAAATAAAAGTCAGGGGGCTGGAGGGAGGGTAACCAGGACTGCAACAGTGAATACACTCGAACATCTACATTTATGGTAAGTGTACACAACTGTACTATGTTCTTTGTGTTTCACTGTTGCAGTCATTACATTTAGATAGATTCCCAAAGCTAAGGAAGGGAGGAGGCAATTAGAGAGCATTAGGACCAGCTATATAAGGTCCTGCAAGACTGCAGTGGCAAAACCAGCTCTGGATTTAGAGAAAATAGGCAAGTGGTAATGCTTGTTGAAGGTATGAACAGAACTCCAGGTAGCAGCTTCTAGGATGTCCCTGATAGGAACACCTCTGAGAAAGGCTGTTGAAGTAGATGCAGCCCTGGTTGAATGTGATCTTATCCCCTGTGGGGTAGGTTTTCCATGGTGCTTATAGCAGAAATGAATGCAATGACCTATCCAAATGGTTTGCTTTGAAATGGCCTTCCCCTCTGCCCCTGCAGCAAAGGCAACTAGCAGCTGTTCAGTTTTTCTGAGAGGCTTAGTCCTGTCCAAATAAAATCTAAGTTGTCTGTGGCATGGAGTGCAGTATTCGTTCTCCTTTGTCCTGTGGATTAGAAAAGAAGGTTGGCAAATGAATGGACTGATTAAGGGCCACACTGGATACCACCTTGGGCATAAAGGAAAGATTGGTCCTGAGGGACACCCTGTCTCTGCATGGAAGACGATGAAGGGCTCCACTGCCATGAGGGCCTGTAATTCAGACACTCTTCTTGCTGAAGTGATGGCTAGAAGGAAGGCTGTTTTCCAAGAAAGGAATTTCAACCCTGCAGTTGTAGCTGACTCAAAGGGAGGTAGAGTGAGCTTTTCCAATACAAAGTTAAGGTCCCAGGCTGGAGTAGGGTCTCTCATGGGTGGTCTTACATTTTTGGCCCCTCTGAGAAATTGCTTCAGCAGAGGGTGAGAGAAGAGGGGTGGCTCCATATTGTAACGTGCTGAAATGGCAGAGGCATGAATTTTAATAGAAGAGAAGGAAAGGCCCTTGTGAAGCATCTCTGTTAAGTATTGAAGAATATGCGGAAAACTGGGCACTGTTGTGCCCATCCCCTGAGTTTGGCTCCAGGAACAGAATCTTTTCCACTTTTCAGCATAGTATTTTCTAGTACTAGGCCTCCTTGCCTCCAGAATGACATCCAGCACTTGTTTACTGGGGATGGCTAGTAATTAGCCAGCCTGCAAGGTTCATGGTTTGAAGCTGGGGGTGCAGAATCTGGCCCTCCTGCTGGGACAGCAGGGAAGGGGTCTGAGGCAGGTGGCATGGTTCCAGCAGTGAGACACTGTGCATGAGTGGGTACCAGTGTTGGGAGTGGCCAGTCTGGTGCAATGAGTATTGTCCTTGGTTTGTCCCGTTTGATCTTTAGTAGAACTTTGGAGAGGAGAGGCAGAGGAGGAAAGGCATAAAGTGAGAGGTTTTCCCAGGTGAAGGACAGGGCATCCACTTTCCAAGCTTGTCTGTGGGGAGTCCTTGTGCAGAATTTGTCCACTTGGTAGTTCTGAGGGGAGGCAAACAGATCTATCTCTGGGCTCCCCCATTTGTTTCTCAACATGTTGAATATCTTTGGTTCCAGTTTCCACTTGTGGGGGTCATTGAGATTTCTGCTTAGGTCATCTGCCAGTGAGTTTAGCTTGTCTGGCAGGAATTGAGCCTGTAGGTGCACTTGGTAGCTCAAGGCTGTGTTCCACAGAGCCATGGCTAGTCTGCAGAGGGGCTATGAGTGGGGTCCCCCCTGCTTGTTTATGTACCACATAACAATGGTGTTTGTCTGTTTTTACCAATAATTGTCCTGGAAGGATGTGGTCCTTGAAGGCTGTCAGAGCATTCTGTACAGCTAACATTTCTTTTTGACTGATATGCAAGTGCATTTGACTCAGATTCCATTTTCCCTGAATGCACTGCCCTGCCAAGTGAGCCCCCCCCATACATAGTCTGATGCATCTGTTGTTAGGGTTTGGGTGGCAGGGGGTAGAGTGAATGGCAGTCCCTTGTTGAGGTAGCAGGCCTCTGCCCACCAAAGGAATTCTGTCTTTATACAAGGGATGATAGGAATCACTGATTCCAGGTCTTGAGAATGTTGACACCACAGGCTTTTTAGATACCATTGTAGTTTCCTCATATGCAGTCTTGCATATGGAATTAGTAGGATGCAAGAGGCCATGAACCCCAGAGCTTGCAGTATTTTTCTTGCAGTTAGCTGGGTCTTTGTGGCCAGTAATTTGAAGTAGGCTGAAAGATAAACTTGTTTCTCTGGCGTGAGGTAGGCCATCTAGGAAGTTGTGTTCAAGTTTGCTCCCAGGAATACAATTTGTTGGCAGGGTACTAGGTGAGATTTCTTTTCGTTTATGGTGTACCGCAGTGAGGTTACCAGTTTCTTTACAAATGCCAGATGATTTAATAGTATATCCTGGCTTTCTGCCTGAATTAGACAATCGTCCAGGTATGGGTATATTTGGATATTTATTTGCCTGCAGAATGCAATATCTGGAGCTAGGCATTTTGTGAATACCCTGGCCACAGTAGATAAGCCAAAGGGCAGTGCAGAGAACTGACAGTACATGTAAGCCTGCTCTGAAGCGTATGTATTTTCTGCAAGAATCCCTTATTGGGATGTGCAGGTAAGCTTCTTTTAAATCCAGTGTTGCCAACCAGGCATTTTTGCCTAGCATGGGAAGCAGCTGATAAAGAGTTAGCATTTTGAATTTTGGAGTTATCAAAAAGGTATTTAGGATAGATAAGTCCAGGATAGGACACCAGGAGTTGTCTTTTCTGGCTACCAGGAAAAGTCTGGAGTAAAAAACTTGTCCCCATTCTTCTGCTGGGACAGGTTGAATAGCCAATACTTAGAAGAGAGAGAACCTGCTGTTGAGCCTCCACCCACTGATTTGGGGGTAGGTCTGGCCAACCTTTTGGGGTTGGCAAGGTGTGGAAGTGGAATCTGTATCCTTGGGAAAACCCATTTGTCGTCGGTAATGAGTTCCCAGTGTTTTGCATGCAGGGCGATCTTTCCCCCTAAAGGTGCAGTCAGTTGAGCAGGGCTTGGAAGGTTTAAGGTTAAATCATTGTAACAGTTTACCATAGGGGGTGTCTTACTACTTCCGACTTTGGAAGTGGGAGCCCCCCACTGCTTAAGCCTATGAGTACCTTGAGACTGTGGCCTAGGTGGTCCGCTGTTCCTGGATTTGGACTGAGAAGGCCTGGAAGAGACAGGAAAGGACCAATTCTTCGAACACCAATGCCTACTAAATCTGGGATGCTGTACTTGCAGGAAATCTTTAACAGTTTGCATAGATTTAGTGTTTCCTCCATCTTTTTAAGAACTCCTTCTGCTTTGTTGCCAAACAGGCGGTCTTAGTTTAAGGGAGCATGTGGTAATTTGGCTTTAACATGATCTGGCAGAGTTTGCTCCTTAAGCCAAGCATGCCTTCTAAGAACAGACCCAGTAACAGCAGCCCTACAGGATGCCTCTAAGGAATCAAAACCACACTGAAAAGTACGTTTACCAACTTGCTCAGCAGAATGCATTAAATCCTGTAATTCCTTATTTTCAGCACAGTCAGGAATCAACATCTGTTTCTGTTTAAGTAATCCAATAATATGTTGCTGGTACTTTAAAATGTGAAACTGGCAGTTTAAGGCTCTAATGGCCAAAGTAGCATAAGTGTATACCTTCTTTCCCCATCTGTCCAGGGTCCTGGAATCTCTATCAGAGGGGATAGGGTTTTTGGCAATAGTAGCTTTAATGCCTTTTGGTCCCTGTGAAATTGTCTCTGGGTCCGCAGTAGGATTCTTAAAGAGGAACTTGTGAGATTCAGGTACTCTGTAATACCTGTCAGGTTTCCTGGGAGCCGGAGGTAAGGGGTCTGGGGCCAGGCTAGATTCCAAGAAGGCATCCTCTACAATGTCCAGTACAGGGGGGATAACTAAAGGCCTGTGTTGAGCAGGAGTAAGAACTCCCTAAGTCTCTTTTTGGAGTCAGAGTAATCCTGGCTTTCCCAGCGGAAATGCTCCTTAAGAGTGTGCAAAGTTTCACCAAAAGAAAAATCTTCTGGAGGGGAAGCAGAGGGAATGGACTCCTCTGCATCAGAATCCTCATAGGTAGATAAGGGCAAATCTTGGTCATCAGAAGAAACAGAAATTTCAGAATCCTGATCAGACGAATCAGATGGAAAATCAGTTCTAGGTCTCTTAGAAGGAGAAGGGTGGCTTCCACTAATTAGAGTAATAAGGTCTTCAGCCATTCTTATTTGTTTTTTAGGCATATGGGCCTGACCATGCAGCTTGGACGTCGGTTTTCTAGGTGTGGATCGTGTTTTGGGCCTTGAAGAAGAAGATGGCATCGGTTTGATATGCAAGTCAGTAGGCCTGAATGCACCCTCAGAAGCCGGTGCCTGCACAGTGGCTCCGGACCCATCCAAGGTAGAGACATCGGCAGGTTCCATAGTCAAAGAAGCATCTTGCGGCATACCGGAATCCGAATGGGTCTCAGTAGAGGCCTGCGAATCTGAAGTAGCATGTATCGGGGGCTGCAAAAGCACCTCACTGAGTACCGGCGAACTGGGGACTAGCTTAACGGAAGTGTCGTCGGCAGCTTTGGACCTCTGTGGTCTGTCTCCGTCTTTATCTTTATGTTTTTCGGAATGTCGGTAGTCGGATGGCTTACCAAAGCCATTTCTGGATAATTAAACTGAGTACCAAAATAGTTAGATGCAAAAATGAACAGACTACGAATAGTATGAGGATTGAATAAGGCACAAAACCGACAATGAGGGACGTCATGGTCTGGGCCTAAGCAAGGAATGCAGTATGAATGAAAATCTTTATGAGGTATTTGCTTTCCACAAGTAATACAATTGTTAACCTTTACTGACATTGGTTTAAAGCAAGAAAAAGATTCCCCAAAAGGGTACTTAGCTTTTTTGAAGACTTCGGTTCTGAAACTCGAAAACGAAAATTTCAAGAGTCGGCCGACTGGCACTTGCAAACTCCTTCTGCTTTGGGCCCTGCACAGCAAGAAAGACTGATGTAATGGCATCGGCTGCATGCTTTATACCCCTGACTACCTGACGTCATGGAAGAAGAGACAGCAACCGACGCAGGACCCAAGACTTTGATAATCAGGCCGGCTGAGGGCTACCTGCAAGCAGATAATGCAAATGTAATGACTGCAACAGTGAAACACGAAGAACATCAAGTAACTAAAGCTTGCCTAAAGGAACACGTATGATGGCCCTTTGCTAGCGTCCAGTCAGAATTTGACTCCACTAACCATGCTCATTGTAACATGGTCATGACATGTATATCCAAACCAGAGTGGCTACTGGCAAATCTGGAAAGATGTCAGCACATTGTTTAGGTTTTCTTCTGGACTGACTGTGATCTGAACGCAGAAACAAATTAGCATTTATATGCAGGAAGGCAGAGATAGGCCTATGGCAGTCCAGTGAAAGTCAGTTTTTGAAAAGCAGACTGCTAACAAATAAAGCAATTACCATGCTTATCAAATTAGCAGATTGTCCTTACATGGGGCTTTTTTATTTCTTTGTTTTAATGTCTTTCATGTCAGTTTTGATAAAATGTGTTTCCAGAGTTTTATATATGTGTTTACCTTTTTATAGGACTTGTGTGCACAGTGTGTGGAGTTTATCTTTGTGTTAATGGCCCCAACTTACATGCACAGACTAGTGATAAATGACTGATGACATCCAGAGTGGTCATACATGAAACAATCTACACTTTTTACACCCTTTTATCAGCATCCATCTTTCGGACAAATATATACATGCAATTAGTGTAACAGTAGACTCCAGATAAAAGGAGACATAAACAATGTGTCTGATATACTATGTAGATAAAATAATTTTTATCTACATTCCAGGCATGTCAACCAATGTTTCTGAAATTACCCATAAAGCTAAAACAAAAGTTTACAGAATGCATACACAAACATCCACTGATGCTCCTCCCAAAAATACTCTAGCTTACCTAAAACAACCCCCCAAACCCATGTTTAACAAAGTAAATTAATATTACATAAAATAAACTGAAATGCAGACCATATTTCTCATACAAGTACGAAAGGAAAGGCATTTTTTACACTGTGCAAGCACACACACAAAGTGCCCTAGAGAGTACAGCATGCAGAAATCAACCTCTAGGAAGGAAATTCATTCTTATTTGAGTGAGAAAAGGTTTAAAACACACTAACTGCATTCCCCGCTTATTACAACAGAAAAAAACTAAATTCACATACTGCACACACAAAGTTCAAAAATCACCACTTCATATGGTTACCACCTGTCCCACTTTGCGAGGGACAATCCCTCTTTGGGCATTTGTGTCCTGCAAACAAATTTGTAAAAATGGGAAATGTCCTGAGATTTTAGGACAAAATTATTTCCTATATTTTATGTAATAGTTGCATAAAACAGTTATTCTGTACCTGAAACACCTAAATGTTATAAGCAACTAAAATGCTACAAGAATATGCTTTTATTTTTAGGCAAAAAAGTGAAGTTCTGTCCTTTGTACTGGCCGTGGGTATGTTTTGGCCTGCAAAATCTGACATTTGTACCAAAAGTGTCCCACTTTGGGCATTTGAAAAGGTGGCAACCCTACCACTTCATACCTAAATCAAATACTTACAGAATACATTGCATTAATATTGGAATGAAAAATTAAAATAAAAAAATAGAAAAACGAAAGGAGATGCACATGGCAAGTAATCAATCTCAAAACTGCATCATTTTCAAAACTGAGCTGATTCTACTTTAACTAAAAATAAACTAAAACTGTAACTATCACTAACAATATAGCCATAAAGTCCGTCCAATTAATGAAAAAAAGAGAGAGCTAGGCACAAGACATTTTATAGAAATTTAAGCTACCTACCTAAAGCCTTATTCATTAGAGATGTAGATAACTAATATTGCCCATTACCTAAAACAGCCCCCTCTAGCACAGAATCATAGAAACAAGTCATAAAAAGAACACATGGGGCTATGATTTTGTAGGTTTAGAGAACTTGGCTTGTAACTCAAGGTTTGACACGCCATCATGAAACCCATTCCATAAACCTATGGTGTCTAAATACAGAGATAAGTCAGCAAGCAAAGGAGAGTAATATTGCTGAAACTGAATTCATCCCCAAGTCTTAGTGAGTACCTTCAAGAGGTGGACTGTATTTTATATAGCATATATCATGGACAGCAGTAGGTCAAAAATAAAAAAAGATAGCTGGGTACACAAGACCCAGGATAAAAAAGTGCCCAATCCTGGTAGGAGCACTGGTACCAGGACTGGAAAAAATGACAAGTGTACAATCCCCAAAATACAGAAACATTCCTACATTGGGGATAGGCCAGGCCAAGGGGGAGGATGTCCCCCCTCTCCCCGTTGTGGAAGGAAGTAGCAGTTCACAAAAATCACAAAAACTGATAGGCCAAAGAAGAGCCATAAAGATGACAGAGTGGAGTATTGAGGATAAGAAAGAAATTATGTAGTGTTACTATTATACAAAAAGCCCAGACATAAGTTATACAAAATGACTAAGAAAAATTAGAGGAAACTAAAATACTTCCACAAGAAAAACCGTCAGAAGCCTCAAATAAAATTTGTGTTCATTAATGCAATAGATTTGTGAAAAATATTATATAGATCAAGAAACTTTGATCTCTTTGGAAAAAGACTTATCTGAGGAAGTCCAAAATATAAACAAAACCTAGATATTTTTGTAAAGTATAAAAAAGAAATACGGACATGAGAAAGATTTGATATGGTGCAATAGTTATGCAAAGTCGAAAGTCAAATTAATCATTACAAAAAAGGCAGCCGAAGAGAAATACAGGCAAAGGCATCCAGATATGAAAAACTTCACAAAAAAAAATATCAAAAGAGGAAACGTAGAAAAGAATATTAGTAAAGTACAAGTTAAAAAAATAGAAGCTGAAGTTATGGAATGCCTGCTAAGTGAAGGATTTGGTGTAGAAGGTCTAGCACAGGTTACATCACAGCATGATGGAACGAGTCCCCAAAATAAGAAGGAAACAGGAAAATCAGGAGACATCTGAAGAAGAAATATGGACATGGGAAGGAAAAAGAGATTTAACATGGTGTAATATTTATGCAAAGGAGAAAGCAAAATTAATCAATACAAAAAGAGCAGCACCAAAGATTTTTGGAGGGAAATACAGGCAAAGGAATCCGACCTGGAAAGCTTTACAATACAAAAAGTAAGAAGTCAAAGGGGAAAAGGAGAAAAGGAAATTAGTAACGGAGAAATTAAAGAAATAGAAACTAAGGTTATGGAGTACCTGTGAAGTGAAGGATTCAGTGTAGAAAATCAAACTCAGAAAGCACCACAGGAGGATAGAGCAATAGACATACAAATTAAGGAGAAACCAGTTTTACGGGAAAGCAACTGGACAGTTGTCATATGAAGATATTTTGGAGCCTTCCACATGAAACCACATGAAACCAATATAAATGTTCACTTGAAGCTGGACAGCAAAGGAAGGAACAGGAAACTGTGGCAACTCTGACGCAGTCAATATTGAGGAGTGACAGGCCAGTGAGTTCCCATACGACAGAGCAACGGATGACACAGGATGACATTGAAGAGAAGGTGCCACAGTTAGATGCTATAGAACTCTCTACAGAATTACCACAGGAAATGGGAAACAAAAATGTGCCCTTAGTTTAGAAAAAAATGAGCTAACAGGAGTTGCTTGATTTAATAGAGTTAGATGGACATATTAAGATCAATGAAAAAATATACTGCAGAAGGTCAATAAAACTCAAAAAGTCAGAAGTCTGATAAAACAAGTGAACACAGTAATTAAGACTGTCCATAGAGATCCGTGTGATACAGAAGTAGACAGATTATATTACTGCGTAGCTAAATTAATAACAGATAAAAAGTGTACCACAAGATCATAGGGTAGTAAGGGAAAGGAAGGAGACAAATCGAATACCATCATGGAAATATCGAATAGAGAAAACTATACAGCAATTAAGACAAGAAGTGTCACTGTTAGAAGAGTATAGTAGAGGGAACAGATCAACAAAAATACTTAGCAAGATAGACGTGATAAAAGCAATGCACACAGTATTATAACGGATCAGGATCGATCTTGCACTATTGCAAATAATAAACTAAAAATCTCAGCACAGACAGAAAAACATAGAAGATACACAGATAAATATAATGGAAAAGTACAAAATACGCAGTTTATAGATGATCCTAAAAAGTTCTCTGTAGAGAATTGGGAAACAACATAAAAGGAATTGAAAGACCACACAAAAAAGAAGACATGGCTACATTTTGGAGAAGTATCTATGAATATCCAGTGGAACATATAGATGCTAAATGGATAGAAGAAGTAAAATAAAGAATAAGAAGTTCAAAGGTACAGGATATGAAAAGTACAGTTTTGTACCTACCATAAATGTAGATGTTCGAGTGTTCACACTGCTGCAGACATTACACTTGGGTTATCCTGCCGTCAGGCAGTGCCGCAGTCGGCCAGAGTTCCAAAGTCTTGGTCTGGCATTGGTTGCTGTCGCTTCTTCCCTGACGTCAGTGCGCCAGGGGTATATAAGATGCAACCAACGCCATTTTCTTCAGTTTTTCTTGCCCCAGATGTGAGGTGCCCCCAAGTAGGTAGGCAATACATATTGCTAATAAAAGATATATATAAAATAAAAACAATACCTTCAGTTACAAGCAAATACACCACAAAGGTTGTATAGGATAGAAAGGTATAGATAAGTCCAGCTAGGACAGAGGGGATGGAGGGAGGGTAACCTGGACTGCAGCAGTGTGAACACTCGAACATCTACATTTATGGTATGTACAAAACTGTACTATGTTCATCGTGTTACACTGCTGCAGTCATTACACTTGGGTAGAATCCCAAAGCTAAGGTTGGGTGGCTGGTCTATAAAGAGTTAGGGTTGGCTATGAGGCCCTGCAAAACTGCAGTGGCAAATCCTGCTCTAGATTTAGAGTAAAGAGGCAAGTGGTAATGTTTGGTAAAGGTGTGCACTGAACTCCAAGTTGCAGCCTCCAAAATTTCCTTGGTTGGTACTCCTCTGAGAAAGGCTGTTGAAGTGGCTGTTGCTCTGGTAGAATGTGGCCTAATGTTATTAGGGACTGATTTTACATGCTGTGTGTAGCAGTAACGAATACAGTGTCCTATCCATTTGGAGATAGTCTGCTTTGAGATAGCCTTGCCCTGTGATCCTGCAGCATATGCTACAAACAGTTGCTCAGTTTTCCTGAAAGCTTTTGTTTTGTCCAAGTAGAAGCGTAGCTGCCTGTGTATGCCCAAGGAGTGCAGAAGTTTCTCCCCTTTATTCTGGGAGTTTGGATAAAAAGTTGGCAAATGGATGGTTTGATTAAGAGCCACACTAGATACCACCTTTGGCATAAAGGTAGGGTTTGTCCTTAAAGAAACCCTGTCCTGATGAAAAATTATAAAAGGTTCCACTGCCATTAATGCCTGTAGCTCTGAGACTCTTCGTGCTGAAGTTACTGCCAGGAGCAGAGCTGTTTTCCATGATAAAAATTTTAGATCAGCTGTATTGGCTGGCTCAAAAGGTGGCAGGGTCAGTTTTTCTAAAACAAAATCGTGGTCCCAAGTTGGTGTTGGTGCTCTCTGGGGCGGTCTTACGTTTTTAGCCCCTCTGAGGTACCGCTTTAGCAAGGAATGAGAGAATAAAGGAGGATCTGTGTTGTAATGTGCTGAAATGGCAGAGGTGTGGATCTTAACTGATGAGAAGGATAGGTCTTTGTCCAGCATCTCAGTTAAGTATTGTAAAATCTGAGGAATGTTTGGGACAAGAGGGTCAAGGCTTTGAGCCTGGTTCCAGGCAACAGAATCTCTTCCATTTCTCTGAGTAAGATTTCCTAGTGCTAGGCCTCCTGGCCTCCAAAATGACATCCATAACAGCTTTAGAGAGAGGTGTTGCCTGTTTGACTAATGAATCTACCATGCAGCCAGGTTTAGGGTTTTGAGCTGACCATGCAGGATCTGATTGTTTTGTTGAGTCAGAAGGTGCGAAATTTGAGGCAAAATCCATGGTGGGCCTTGAGCTAAGTTCTTTAAGATTAGGTACCAGTGCTGGTGTGGCCAGTCTGGAGCAATCAGGATCATCTGTGTTTTTTCTTGTCTGGCTTTTAGGAGTACCTTTGAAAGGAGAGGCAGTGGTGGGGAAGGCATAAACCTTTAGGCTTTTCCAGCTGAACGAAAGAGCATCCACTTTCCATGCTCGTGTGTGGTAAGTCCTTGTGCAGAATTTTTGTAGTTGGCAATTCAGTGGGGAGGCAAAAAGATCTATGTCTGGGCATCCGCATTTTTGCGTTACCATGCTGAAGATTTGTGGATTCAATTTCCATTCATGAGGGTCCATGATATTTCTGCTTAGATTGTCTGCCAGAGTATTTTTCTTTCCTGTCAGGAATTGTGCTTGCAGATGAACTTGATAAGTTAGAGCTGTGTTCCGCAGGGTCATGGCTTGCCTGCATAGGGGATAAGAATGAGTGCCCCCTTGCTTGTTTATGTACCACATTACTGTGGTGTTGTCTGTCTTTAATAATAATTGTCCTGGATGCAGAAGGTCCTTGAAAGCTGTTAAGGCATTTTGAACAGCCAACATCTCTTTTTGATTGATGTGAAGATGCATTTGGTCTGTGGTCCACTTGCCCTGAATACATTTTCCCGCCATGTGTGCTCCCCAGGCATAATCCAAAGCATCTGTTGTTAGAGTCTGCCTGGCTGTGGGTGGAGTGAAAGGCTGACCCTTGTTGAGGTGACATGCCTGTGCCCACCATTGAAACTCCTCTTGTAGGCAGAGAATTATTGGTATTACTGCTTCTAAACTTTCTAAACTGTGAGAGTGTTGAGTCCAAACACTTTTTAGGTACCATTGTAATTTCCTCATATGCAGTCTGGCATATGGAATTAGTAGTATGCAGGATGGCATGAATCCCAGGGCCTGCAGAATTTTTCTTGCAGGGAGATGGGACTTTTCTGCCAGTAATTGAAAATATTGAGTCAGTTGTCCTTGTTTGTCTGGCGTGAGATAAGCCATCTGGGCCATTGTATTTAAGCTGGCACCCAGGAATATTATCTGTTGTGAGGGCACTAGTTTTGACTTCTTTTCGTTTACTGAGTACCCTAGAGAAATTAGCAACCTTTTTACAAACGCCAGATGCTTTAGAAGAATGTCCTTTCTCTCTGCTTGAATGAGGCAGTTGTCCAGGTATGGATATATTTGAATTCCTTTTTGTCTGCAAAAAGCAATTACTGGTGCCAGGCACTTTGTAAAGACCCTGGGTACAGTAGATAAGCCAAAGGGCAGTGCAGAGAATTGGTAGTGCATTGTACCAGCTTTGAATCTGAGGTATCATCTGCAATCTTGTCTGATAGGGACATGCAGGTATGCCTCTTTGAGGTCCAAAGTAAAAAGCCAAGCCTTCTTGCCCAGCATGGGAAGAAGCTGCTGTAGTGTCAACATTTTGAATTTCGGAACATCCAGGTAAGTATTTAGAGTTGAAAAGTCTAGTATGGGTCTCCAGGCTTTGTCTTTTCTGGGGACCAGGAAGATTCTTGAGTAAAATCCTTGCCCTTGTTCCTGTTGTGGTACTTTTTGAGTAGCTCTCATGTCTGTGAGCCCTGACATTTGTTTTTGAGCCTCTGCCCATTGATTGTGTGGCAGGTTTGGCATTCCTTTTAGCCTTGGTAAAGTGTGAAAGTGGAACCTGTAACCTTCAGACACAATATTCAGAACCCATTTGTCTTGGGTGATTGTTTGCCAATTTTGAGAAAAAAGTGCTAGTTTTCCCTCTAAGGGGGCTGCCAAAAGGGAAGTGCTTGGCATACGAAGAGGGAAGTCATTGGGACTTTTTCCTGTAAGGTTGAGACTTGTCCTCTCCTCCTTTTGGGGTTGAGGTACCCCACTGTCGTTGTCTGTTAGAGCCTTGGGGTTGAGATCTGCCTTTTGGGCGTCTGTATCTGCCTCCTTGTGGCCTGTCCGACACTGGAAAAGACCAATTCTTTGTATGCCAATTTCTGCTAAATCGAGGTGGCTGTACCTGTAAGAAATCTTTGTTTGCATAGATTTAGCTTTATCCTCCATTTTCTTTAACACCTCTTCTGCCTTAACACCAAACAAGGTATCATGCTGTAAAGGAGCATCCAATAATTTTGCTTTGACATGATCAGGCAGACTTTGTTCCTTTAACCAAGCATGCCTCCTGATGACAGAACCCGTAACAGCGGCTCTGCAGGAGGCCTCCAAAGAATCAAAACCACATTGCAAAGTATGCTTTCCAACTTGTTCAGCTGCATGCAATAAATCCTGCATTTCTTTGTTTTCTGCACATTCAGAATTTGTCAACATTTTCTGTTTAAGCAGTGACATAATATATTGCTGATATCTGAGCATATGAAACTGACAATTTAAAGCCCTTACAGCCAAGGTAGCTGAAGTGTAAATCTTTTTTCCCCATCTGTCCAATGCCCTAGAATCCCTATCAGAGGGGATAGGGTTTTTTGCAGCGGAAGCCTTGGCCCCTTTGGGACCCTCAGAGATAGTTTCTGGGTCAGCAGCAGGTTTTTTGAAAAGGAATTTATGAGAGTCAGTGACCCTGTAGTACCTCTCCGGCTTAACAGGAGCTGGAGGTAAAGAGTCAGGAGTCAGACTGGACTCTGAAAATACATCATCAACAATGTCTAACACAGGTGGAATAGCTAGGGGCTTGTGCTATGGTAGTAAAAGGAAGTCTCTGAGCCTTTTCTTAGATTCTGAAAAATCTTGGCTCTCCCAGTGGAAATGCTCCCTCATGGTATGCAAGGTTTCACCAAAAGAGTAATCCTCAGGAGGAGAGGCAGAAGGGATAGATTCTTCAGCATCAGAATCCTCATGGGGGGAAGAGAGTATTCCTGATCAGAAGAGGAATCAGATGAAATGGAAACCTGATCTGAAGATTCATATTCTGTCTCTTGCCTAGGCCTTTTATCAGGTGGGGGATGGGAACCCCTGATCAAAGTAATTAAGTCTTCGGCCATTTTCAGCATCTGTTTTTTGGGCATGGAGGCCTGTCCATGAGGCTGTTATGCTTGTTTCTTTGTCTTTAAGGGTGCTTTAGTCTTTGCCTTTGAAGCTGAAGTCATTTTAATGTATAATTGAGTTGGTCTGAAAACACTCTCAGAAGCCGATGCCTGCTCAGCGGCTCCAGACCCATCTGAGGGAATAGTCTCCTTTGGTCCAATACCTTGAGCTTCCAGCGGCCTAGGCGACTCCACGTGGGAGTCAGTAGCGGCCTGCGGGTCTAATGTAGCAGGCGTCAGGGGCTGCGAAGGTGCCTCACTGAGAACTGGCAAACTGGCGACTGGCTTAGAAGAAGCTTCGTTGTCGGTTTTGGACCTCGGATGCCTGTACTTTTCTTTTTCTTTGAGTTTCTTGTGAATTCCGGTAGTCGGATGGTCTGACAACATTGTATAATTAAATCTTCTGCCAAAATAGTGTAATGCAAAATCGTACCGATGCTTAATAGTGCGTTGGTTAAATCTAGCACAAAACCAACAACTAGCAATGTCGTGGTCAGGGCCTAGGCAAGGAATACAGTAAGAATAAAAGTCCTTAGGATGTATTTGCTTCCCACAAGAAATACAATTATTAACTTTTTCTGACATCGGTCTGGAGCAAGAAAAAAGTTTCCCCAACGGGGTACTTAGCTTTTAATGAAGACTTCGGATCTGAAATTCGAACACGAAAATCTCAGGAGTCGGCCGACCGGTACTTGCGAACTGCTTATGCTTCGGGTACCGCGCGGCAAGAAAGACTGAAGAAAATGGCGTCGGCTGCATCTTTTATACCCCTGGCACACTGATGTCAGGGAAGAGGCGACAGCAACCAACACCGGACCTAGACTTTGGAATTCAGGCCAACTGAGGGTAGCCTGCCAGCAGGATAACCCAAGTATAATGACTGCAACAGTGAAACACGAAGAACATCGTGAAATAAGAAGTTTTCACTTTTTTTTTTTTTTAAAGTTCAGTATTGCAGAACTTCAATCCTCTGGTCCTCTATGATCAGAGGTTCAATGTTCTTCAGTTTTGATAGTATGAACGGGACCCATACATTTATATAGATAGATAGGTGTGTGTATGCATTTTGTTAGATTTATAGGTTCAAAGGTTCGTAGGAGATTACTAAGTTAACGGCTTAGGAGCCCTTACAAAGCCTACCCAATATAACCAATTTTACCCAAAATATGGCCCTTAGTGGCAAGAGGATGGCATTGATTTGTGCCTATGCCTTGAGTATATTACAGATTGCCTCCCACCTATGAAGGACATAGGCACTACCCCATGTGTGAATTTGTGATTCCTCATCCAGTGATCCAAACTGTGTTTGAAAAAGCCAGGTAGGTACTCTGCTTCATGCAAATAGGAAAGCCTGTTCCAAAGAAGGGGCAATCTCTGAGATGCACATCTCTCTCCAGAGTATTTTGTTTGAGTTGCTGACTAAGACTAGTGGCTCAGTCAGGGTTGGACTTGTGAGTGCCTTGTAGGTCCGGCATAGATGACCCTTTAACAGCTGGTAGGAGACAGAGTAAAGAGATAGGGCTTTTAGTCTGTCTGCACAGGACATGTTGTTTACATCCTGTATTTTCTTTCTGAGGAATCTCTGTGGTCACTCCAGCTGCTTTAAGTGACTAGTCAAGTAC
Source organism: Protopterus annectens (assembly GCF_019279795.1). Lineage (NCBI taxonomy): Eukaryota > Metazoa > Chordata > Ceratodontiformes > Protopteridae > Protopterus > Protopterus annectens. Next base: position 167,832,742 of record NC_056749.1, read on the forward strand.
ATGCCAAATGGTGCACTATACATGATTATTGGTCTAATGAGGGCAGCATTTAGACTAATGATGGGCAGTGGGATTGTAATTTCCTTGGCTCTGGTGCCATACCTTTATTTACAAGCTGTTCCACATAGGACCTCCTCACCACTGGGGACACATGGCTACTACCTATATGTGTACCTAGATCTTTTGCCTCTGTGTCTACTCTTACGGGTGTGCTACTGATGTTGTAAATTGCAGGATACATTTTTTTGCATTTAGTTTTAGGCCATGGTTCTGGCACCAATCATTTGTCTGATCTAGACCCTTCTGAAGGATATCTACATCACTACAGGATTCAATGGTTGCCCCCAGCTTGCAGCTGTTGGCATACTTTGTCATCCAGAAGTCTTCCACATTTCCCTTGACTTCAGAGAAGTATGTTGCAAACAGGAGTGGTCCCAATACTGAGCCCTGTGGCATACCACTAATAACTGGCATCTTGCTGGATCTGGATTCAAAGACTTAAACCACACAGTCCACACATGTCCTGTCCATGAGCCAACTGGCGTTCCATCTGGGGACATAGGTATTTATACCCAGTTTTGCGAATTTATTTATAATACCCGAGTGGGGAATTGTGTCAAATGCCTCGGCCAGATCAAGGTAGGCGGTATGCACACTTTACCCTCATCCATGGCCTTTGTGACTTTCTCAAAGAAATCAACTGGATTCAGTAGGCACTGACCTGCCCTTGACAAAGCCAAATTGGGTCAGGTACAGTGTTTGGATGTTTCCTATCTCTTTACTTATTAGTTCCATAATTACTCTTTCCATGGCCTTACGTATAAGACTAATTAAATTTATGGGTCTGTAATTTACTGGGTTAGTAGATGGTCCCCCTTTATGCAAAGGGATGACTGTTGCTGTCCTCCACTCTACTGGGACAAAGCCACACCAGAGGCTGTGTGTAAACACATATCCTAATGGGCCTGATAAGTCCTAATTTAAACTGTTTAAGAGGCAACCTGGTATATTGTTAGGCTCAGTCATGTTTTTAGCTTTAGAGAGAGCAGTGGCAACCTGTTCTTTGGTGATAATTGGCAATGAAGTGATGGAGGGTATTTCTTGGTGGAGAACTGGGGGTGAATGGGAGATGAAATTTGAGCTGAATTTGTCAGCCAGCAAATTTACAATATCTTCTGTATTAGTATAGGTGATGCCATCTACAACTAATTCTGCACATTGTCGGGTGTTGTCCTTAAAACTGTGGACATTGGTGAAAAATGCCTTACGGTTATCCTTAGCTTTGGGGGCTATTTTTACCTCAAAGTCTCTGTGATTCACTTGTTTAGACTAATGATGGACTTTCTCCTTCTTACTTTTTGACAGGATTTTCTTTCTTTTGTTGTACAACCTACTAATACGAGGGGTCCACCAGGTGGCTTGTTTTTGGAGTTTGACCTGGGTTTATTTTGGTCTGGTACTGCTATTTCTATGCAGTTGTTTGTATGGCTGTGCAGGGCTTTTTGTGAATGCTTCTGCATAGGCTTCTGTGTTTCTTGGATGTGGTGGAGCTTGAACACTAACTTTCACTTCCCTTAATAGGGAGCAATTTATTTTATTGAAGTTCTTAAAGTTTTTGGAGTTAGGTGGGGGGAGCAGTTTTACCTTTACTTCAAGGAAGAATGCTTTTTGATCTGATCTTACCAGTGATGACATCTCAAGGGGGGGGATGGGGGGTGCAACTCTCTCCTATACTTATGAGTACCAGAACTAAGATATTTGTTCTCCTAGTGGGAGTGAAGACTAGCAGCTCCAGGACATTTGAATTTACAAAGTCAAGAAATCGTTGGGCCTGCATGTTAATGGTCATGTATGCCCCCCAATTAATGAAGGGTACTTAAAAATCACCCCTAAGTATGGTACTGAACTGGAAGGCGAGTGATTCTAGTAACGTCGGGTATAATGTATGGGTTTCCCGGTTCTTGTTGGTGGACCTGTACATAGCAAGAATATGGTAATGGACTTTTCCCATGGTTAGGTGGACATGGAGTAGCTCAAGCTTGTCGTATTGTTTGACCAGCCTTGAGGTGTGTTTATCCTTTATGTAGATAGATAAACCTCCGCCTTTTGCACTTTCATGTTCAATGGGTGGTCAGAATATATGAAAGGCGTAATAGCCACGCACTGCACTGCTGGAGTGCTGTCTGTGTTTGAGTAACTGCACAGACATCAGCATTTTCCAGGCCGAGGAGAGCTTCCAAGGAGTGCAGTTTCCTGTTGAGATCTCTTGCTGTACTTCGTTTAGGTAGGGCCAACAAACTTTAAAACAAATTGATGAATGTCACTGCAGCTATTCCAGTCTGCAGCGAGCCCTGATGCAAGTGTTTGCTCCCCCCATCTGTTTTTACCAAATCTCAACAACAACTGAATAAAAAGTTTAAAAAATGAATTTAAAATAAAGATGTAGTTACTAGTGACAACATAATGTATACATATATTATGGTTGGACAAAGCACTAAAATCTACATAGTGGAGTTTTTTTCTCTTTTCTTTTTTGACTCCATATCAGATCCACCAAGGCAATAAAGGCTTACTGCTCATGCAAGTTTACACAATGACCACAGTGACCTTTGGTCCATCTTACTGCTTACAGACGTATGACCACATACCATCTTCCTTATTTTACTATAAGGTTTCTACAAGCAAGACCAAAACAGCAGGAACTTAAAATGCCACAGTATAAATGCTTAAAAATATACAGCTTTAAAAAGCATGCTGACTTTAATTACGTAATACACATACTCTGCATCCGCATACATAAAGAAGTAGAATACAGACAAAAGCTAACTCACCTGTCACATCTCAGAACCTGCTCTTGCATGCTTTTCATCATTTTAATAACTAACCTCGTGGCTTGCTCAGTAAATAAAGGCCTTTATTGAAGCATCAGATCAGCTGCACCTGTCTGCAAATGAGTAGCTGCTTTTCATACCAAAGGCAGATAATGAGTTAAATATTCATGAAAGGGAAATAGGAAATGCAAAACATAGCAGACTTACAGTCTTGTGAGAAGGCTGTGAAACCAGAACATACATCACGACACAAGGCAGCTATCTAAAAGCATACCCACATGCAGTCCAATCACTTTTTCATTATTGCCCACAGAGGCAACAATAAATGTATCCAAGCATGTTCTGCTGTCCATCGCCTCCTCCCCACCACTACCAGCAACCCACTGTTTAGATTTCCGGCAAACAGCCTTAGCACTATTCTCTTAGGGACATGTGCTACAATTTGCCTGCTACTACAATTAATTTACATAGTCCTAAATGCATGTGCAATAGTCCTACAGTAGCTGTGAACTGCTGCTGTACTTGTGTATTTTCACACAAACATTTCACATTACAGCTCTAAAAATGTGATTTCCTGGCAGTTTTACCTTTAGAATAAAAATGGAATCTGTTTAACATCAGGCCTATTGATGTTTTAATTCTGCGTGACAATTAAATAACTCATTCCAAGCAGTTCATACCTTCTGACAAATGATGACAATTTTACATGGACCAGGCAATACAATTACAATGAATATGCAAATCTAAGGAGGCAAATGAAAATGCTGTGCAAGTGTGCCATTGTCCTGGCTGGTTTGCAATGATCTATCCCTACCAGACTCCTGCAGTTTACTTCTATTTAATGCAGCTACTTCTTTTCAGCAACTCGGGGGGCGGGGGTGGTTGCAAGACTGGATTAAACAATGTTCTTACTACCCTAACATCATACCCGGAAACCACATATCACATAAATATGGTCTTGGCTGTAAATATTTTATACAGCACTGCCTAGTACAACTACCAACTACAATACAATATCCACTGTTCAGTCCATCCACTTTGAATTTTGTTGTGAATTGAAAACAAGGAAACAAGGAATAAAAGTAATAGATCAGCAGTGCAAGAATTAAAGCTTGCATGAATACCAGTATGAATTAACACTTGTATGAATACCAGAATGAATTCATGCTTGCATGAATAACAGTATGAATTAACACTTGCATGAATAACAGTATGAATTAACACTTGCATGAATACCAGTATGAATTAACACTTGCATGAATACCAGAATGAATTAACACTTGTATGAATACCAGAATGAATTCATGCTTGCATGAATAACAGTATGAATTAACACTTGCATGAATACCAGTATGAATTAACACTTGCATGAATACCAGTATGAATTAACACTTGTATGAATACCAGCATGAATTAACATTTGTATGAATACCAGAATGAATTAACACTTGCATGAATACCAGTATGAATTAACACTTGTATGAATTAACACTTGCATGAATACCAGTATGAATTAACACTTGCATGAATACCAGAATGAATTAACACTTGTATGAATACCAGAATGAATTCATGCTTGCATGAATAACAGTATGAATTAACACTTGCATGAATACCAGTATGAATTAACACTTGCATGAATACCAGTATGAATTAACACTTGTATGAATACCAGAATGAATTCATGCTTGCATGAATAACAGTATGAATTAACACTTGCATGAATACCAGTATGAATTAACACTTGCATGAATACCAGTATGAATTAACGCTTGTATGAATACCAGAATGAATTCATGCTTGCATGAATACCAGTATGAATTAACACTTGTATGAATTAACACTTGTATGAATACCAGCATGAATTAACACTTGTATGAATACCAGCATGAATTAACACTTGTATGAATACCAGTATGAATTAACACTTGTATGAATACCAGCATGAATTAACACTTGTATGAATACCAGCATGAATTAACACTTGTATGAATACCAGTATGAATTAACACTTGTATGAATACCAGCATGAATTAACACTTGTATGAATACCAGCATGAATTAACACTTGTATGAATACCAGCATGAATTAACACTTGTATGAATACCAGTATGAATTAACACTTGTATGAATACCAGCATGAATTAACACTTGTATGAATACCAGCATGAATTAACACTTGTATGAATACCAGCATGAATTAACATTTGTATGAATACCAGTATGAATTAACACTTGTATGAATACCAGTATGAATTAACACTTGTTTGAATACCAGAATGAATTAACGCTTGTATGAATACCAGTATGAATTAACACTTGTTTGAATACCAGCATGAATTAATACTTGTTTGAATACCAGAATGAATTAACACTTGTATGACTACCAGCATGAATTAACACTTGCATGAATACCAGTATGAATTAACACTTGTATGAATACCAGCATGAATTAACACTTGTACGATTACCAGCATGAATTAACACTTGCATGAATACCAGTATGAATTAACACTTGTATGAATACCAGTATGAATTAACACTTGCATGAATACCAGTATGAATTAACGCTTGTATGAATACCAGAATGAATTCATGCTTGCATGAATACCAGTATGAATTAACGCTTGCATGAATACCAGTATGAATTAACACTTGTATGAATTAACACTTGTATGAATACCAGCATGAATTAACACTTGTATGAATACCAGCATGAATTAACACTTGTTTGAATACCAGCATGAATTAACACTTGTATGAATACCAGCATGAATTAACACTTGTATGAATACCAGCATGAATTAACACTTGTATGATTACCAGCATGAATTAACACTTGTGTGAATACCAGTATGAATTAACACTTGTTTGAATACCAGAATGAATTAACGCTTGTATGAACACCAGTATGAATTAACGCTTGTATGAATACCAGTATGAATTAACACTTGTTTGAATACCAGTATGAATTAACGCTTGTATGAATACCAATATGAATTAACACTTGTATGAATACCAGTATGAATTAATACTTGTATGAATACCAGAATGAATTAACGCTTATATGAATACCAGTATGAATTAACACTTGTTTGAATACCAGTATGAATTAACGCTTGTATGAATACCAGTATGAATTAATGCTTGTTTGAATACCAGTATGAATTAATGCTTGTTTGAATACCAGTATGAATTAACTCTTGTATGAATACCAGAATGAATTAACGCTTGTATGAATGCCAGAATGAATAAATGCTTGTTTGAATACCAGTATGAATTAACACTTGAAATGTTGCCCCAATGTGAATTTAAAACTTCTGCACAGATTTTTTTTAAATACCCATCTTACCATTTGCACATTATATTCCAAGTATGATCTCATAGAAATATTGCAGAGTAATGTACTGAATATTTTTAATGAAACAAACTTGTCATACAGTAGTTAGCACACTTAGCTAAAAAATGCAGCAACCCCCCCCAAAAAAAAAATATATGGCAAGAATAGTAACAAAAGGAATTAAGGTGGCACAAACACAAATAAAACATTATGTAAGCTTTTTGCAACTTGCATATTGTCAGCATGTAAAACACTAAACCACAGAAAATGGTACTGGGACAATAAAGTAGAGCTGTCCCCACACATACATACTACAAAGAACAGCCAGGCACATTCTAGATTGCTTTCCCACAGCATTCTGTAAATTTTTACTTACTACATATTTCTCAAGACTTACTGCAAAAATCAGTATTACAAAATCCACATACGAAATGCATAGTCTTGCCACTGCTATGGCATAGATCAGTGGCAGATCTAGAAATTTACAAATGAGAGATGCATTTACAAAAACAGGCACAACACCACACAAGAACTGACCCATGCATTGGGCTGTGAAAGAGCTTTAAAAAGGATATTTATATGCATTTTTACTTTCAGAAACAGCAGAAAAACCTGACTGACTGTCCTTATCTGGCATTAACATACGTTGTGTGTGTGTGTGTGTGTGTGTGTGTGTGTGTGTGTGTGTGTGTGTGTGTGTGTGTGTGTGTGTCTAGAAGTTCTTCTGTGCAATGGTAATAATATCCATGATAGCTCTGTCATTCAGAATTAATCAGCATTATGAGTTCCTCTCACAATGCCTACAGCCTGTAGCCAAAACTACCTAACAGTATTTTTAAACTACATTAAAGTGAAACTCCACATTGGAATACAAAAAGTATATGCATGTGTGTTTATTTATATTGCATTCTGAGTTATTTTTAATTAATCAAAATTACTGTTTATTATTCTATCTGTTGTGTGTTGCCTTTTTTAAAGAGTTTCACACTTTTTTGTTCATAAGATGCCTGTCAAACCTATATTGTTACATTCCCCATTATTATATGAACATTTTAAACACCTTTATTGAACTGACAATTAAGAGGCAAACAAATTTACATAAAAGAAAACAAGCCACCCTTAACTACAAACATTATACATCACAAATATTCTTTTACACAATTAGCAACAATCCAACATTACTTAAACCTCATTCCTCCTCCAAAACACAATTCTGCATGTATTGTTCTCACAATTTCCATTTTTTTCTATGTAATTTGCCCCTACCCTTTTCTGAAAATTCCACTTCCGGTTCTTTTATATCTCTTACAACATTAACTACTTCAAATACAGTTGGCTTAGACTTTCAGTTCCATTTTCTAGCAATTGCTTTTTGGCAGCTACCAGAATTCAGGTGGTGCTGCGGTAGCGTTGTCGCCTCATAGTAAGACGTTGTCCTGTTTGATTCTCAGCTAGAGCATCTTCTGTGTGGAGACATGCGTGAATGGGCGTTTCTTTGTTGAAGGTTGTGCATCAGGGCTGGCAACTTAGCACGTAAAAATCTACTGAGCGGACAGAGTTCCGCTGTGGCGACCCCTAACCGGGAAAAGCCGAAAGACACAACAACAACCAAAATTCAACTTAAAAAGGGCTTCTGTCTAGATAATTCAGATCCTGTATTCCAGATAAAAAAAAAATTCCTTAGTTACACTCATTTGCTCACCCAATATTTCTGAGAAGAGTACTCTGTATGGAATTTTTAATGTCTGATGACTCATTACAGTCCCAAAACATATGTTCCCAATTCCAGCTTTCTTCCCCCATCACACCTTTAAAATTTGCCATCCAACTGAGCAAAAATTCCTTGGAGTTTGCTTGGGGTATAAAAATGCCTATGCAAACCCTTCCAAGCAAAACCCCCTAAGTCTTCTAATCGTTGTTGCATATCTGGGAGCCACGTACATGTCCTGCCATTGTTTCCCTGTGAAATGTTTATCCAGTTTCTCTTCACAACATTTTCTAACCTCCCCTGACAGATTCCTATAATTATTGTGCAATATTTTATATGCCCTACTTATCCCTTGTTAACAGCAGCTTCTGTTCTAGATTCAACTAATAACTCAACCAGAGCAGGTCTTTCATTTAGTATTCCTCTATACCTTCCTCTTCATCTATATTCTGATATCAATGCCCAACAGGGAAGGCAGTCTCTAGTCTGCAGTCCAGACAAATGTTTCTTATTCTGTGTTAATGTATTTTACAGCAAAATGGTCACCATGGGACCTGCCATACTAACGTGATTTTGTTTTACTGCCTTGCTCTTCTGGCTTCCAGAATCCTTCTCAAGTTCATTAATTTGAGTCATCCTAGACATAAGGAAATGTGGTGGGGGTAACTCCCATGCAGCCAGAGTAGCAATAGTAACACAGCTTCAGAAACCTAACTACTTTTAGTCTGAATTATTCTAATCATACCTCTGAAGTGTCCCTGATTTGCCTCTACATTTTTTCCCTGTAACTCAAAATTTCTGAATTGGTGATAAAACACTGAGGGTTAAACTTTCTCACATAATTCCAGGTATTACAGTTACAGGCTTCTTGTTCATCATAAAATGTACAGCAACATAAATCTCATACACCTCAACTGTCCAGATTTTAAAAGAACATCCAGATTTTTGCCTCATATTATTGATCTGTTCATCATAAAAATTGTGATTTTCTAGCTAATCACCAAGTACTGAAGTCCCTAAGTAATGACATATATTTGAATTTCAAACCTTATATCCTTTGAAAAACGCACGCTAACACAAAACTTGTCATTCTAGCAACGTTCTAAATGTTTAAGAGCACTATCTAAAATCTGTCCCAATTTGTGGCCTTTATTCCCCCCATTATTTTAGGATTTGTCCAGATTTCCTGCAGTAAGAGGTTGAGAGGTATGCAAAATCCTCTTATTCTATTTTTGTAATTGAATGCTACCAACATTTTAAAATGGTTTCTGATTTTATTAAAAGCAGGTTGACAGCAATAACCATGCACTGTTCTTAGAGCTGCTCTAACCTGGTCACAGCAGCTGCAAATCCTCAACAAAACAAAGTAGTTGCAATGAACATTTTTCTAAAGCTGTAAATATGTAGTCCTTAAAGTACTGAGAGAACCACCCCCAAACATTTTCAGAAGTGTTAAAATTATCATGGGAAACCAAAAGTTGTTAAACGACATGCCATAAAAATTTCTGCTATTCACTGGTGTCTGCAAGTAGGAACATATGCACTTTTTTATGCTTAACCTTGAAAGTACAGTTGTGTAAACTTACCATAAATGTAGATGCGAGTGTCTTCACTGTTGCAGTCATCACTGTAGGGTTCTTCCTGCTGGGAGGCAGCCCTCGGCTGGCCAGAATCCCAAAGTCTGGGTCCGGCGTCGGCTGTGTACTCACCCTCCCTGACGTCAGTGCGCCAGGGGTACAAAGCTCCCAGCCGACGCCATGTTCTCCAGTTTTTCTTGCCCTAGATGTCAGGTTCCCAAAAGTAAAGGCTAAAAGTAAAACAAAAATGTAGCATACAACAAACCCCATACCCTGTAGCAAGTACACCTCAGAAGAAGGGTGAAGCAGGGAACCACACCAATAAAAGTATAAGAGGGGACAGGAGGGTGGGTAACCCAGACTGCAAGAGTGAAGACACTCGAACATCTACATTTATGGCAAGTGTACACAACTGTACTATGTTCATCGTGTTTCACTGTTGCAGTCATCACTGTAGGGTTGAATCCCAAAGCTGAGATAAAGGGTGGTGGTTATTGAGTAGAAGGGGCGGCTAGAAGGCCTTGCAAGACTGCAGAAACAAAGCCTGCCCTAGACTTAGAATAAAGAGGGAGATTATAGTGCTTACAGAAAGTATGCACTGAGCTCCAAGTTGCAGCTTCCAAAATATCTTTGGTAGGTACTCCCCTGAGAAAGGCAGCTGAAGTAGCAGCAGCTCTGGTAGAGTGAGTCCTAATTTTTCCTGGGATTTGCTTTCCTGATGAGAGTAACAAAATCTGATTCCATGAGCAATCCATTTAGAAATGGTCTGTTTTGAAATAGCTTTGCCTTGGGAATTTGCTGCATAAGAAACAAACAGTTGCTCTGTTTTCCTGATATCCTTGGTTCTGTCCAGGTAAAAGCAAAGCTGCCTGTGCACGTCCAAAGAATGCAAGATCCTCTCCCCCTTATTTTGTGGATTAGGGAAAAAAGTTGGCAGGTGAATAGTTTGGTTTAAAGCCACTTTAGAAACCACTTTAGGCATGAAAGTAGAGTTAGTCCTCAAAGAAACCCTGTCTTGATGAAAAATAATGTAAGGTTCCACAGCCATGAGCGCTTGTAACTCCGAGACTCTCCTAGCTGAAGTTAAAGCTAGTAGGATAACAGTCTTCCATGATAAATACTTTATATCAGATGTGGCAGCAGGCTGAAAAGGAGGCAGAGTAAGTTTTTCCAGGACATAACTGAGGTCCCAGACAGGAATGGGTGGCGTCCTAGGGGGGCTTAAATTCTTTGCTCCTCTGAGATATCGTTTCAGAAGTGGATGTGAAAAAATTGGAGGATCTCTATTGTAATGTGCAGAGATAGCTGAGGCATGTATTTTTATGGAGGAAAAAGATAAACCCTTATGCAACATATCTGTTCGGTAATGTAAAATCAATGGAATATTTGGAATGTGAGGATCTGATTCCTCAGCATGCATCCAGGTGCAAAATCTCTTTCATTTACCTTCATAAGATTTCCTAGTACTAGGCCTTCTGGCTTCTAAGGTAACATCCATGACCTGTTTGAAAAGGGTATGATTAATCATAGACCCTGAATACGTCAGGCTGCCAGGCTGAGAGTTTTGATATGAGAGTGCAGGACCTGGCTCTGATGTTGAGACAAAATCCAAGGAGGTTCCTGGGATAGATTTATCAGTGTTGAGTACCAAAATTGTCGAGGCCAATTTGGAGCTAGTAAGATCAGCTTTGGTTTGTCCTGTTTTATTTTTAATAACACCCTTGGTAGAAGAGGTAGTGGTGGAAAGGCATACCCCGAGAGGTTCCTCCAACTGAATGAGAGAGCATCCACTTTCCATGCTATAAGACAATATGTCCTTGTGCAAAAAGTCTGTAATTGGTAGTTGTGGGGAGATGCAAATAGATCTATGCCCGGGCAGCCCCAGGCCTCTGTAATCATCTTGAATATTTGGGTGTCTAGCATCCACTCGTGTGGGTCTGACAGGTTCCTGCTCAGGCTGTCTGCCAGACTGTTTTGTTTCCTTGGCAGGAACTGAGCTTGTAGGTCCACTTTGCAAGCTAGTACTGTGTTCCATAGAGTCATGGCTAGTCTGCAAATGAGGTAGGAGTGTGAACCCCCTTGCTTGTTTATGTACCACAGAACTGTGGTGTTGTCTGTCCGTATCAGTAGCTGCCCTGGCTGTAAAAGATCCCTGAAAGCCAAGAGGGCATTCTGCACAGCTAACATATCTTTTACATTGATATGTAGATGCTTCTGATCCTCTGTCCAAAAACCTTGCAGGCCTTTCCCCTGCAAATGAGCTCCCCATGCATAATCTGAGGCGTCCGTGGTTATCACTTGGTAGGCTGGAGGTAGACTGAAGGCATTCCCTTTGTTTTGAAGACATGCCATGGCCCACCAATAGAATTCCTTTTGCAGGCAAGGCAAGACAGCAATCATTATTTCCAGACTGTGACAATGTTGGGACCATACACTTTTTAGGTACCATTGTATCTTAATCATATGCAGTCTTGCATATGGTATGAGTAGGATGCAGGACGCCATGTAACCCAAAGCCTGCAGGAATTTCCTTGCAGTTAGCTGAGACATTAACGCCAGGCTTTTGAAAGTTGAAGCCAGCTGTAGTTGTTTTTCTGATGTCAGGAATGCCATCTGGGTTGTTGTGTTTAAAAGAGCACCCAGGAAAGTTATCTGTTGAGTGGGTGTCAAATTTGACTTTTTTACGTTCACAGTGAATCCCAGGTACTTGAGTAGATTCTGAACAAATTCCAGGTGCTGGAGTAAAATGTCCTTGCTGTCTGCTTGAATAAGGCAGTCGTCCAGATAAGGGTAAATGTGAATTCCCTTGAGTCTGCAGAAAGCTACTACTGGTGCCAGGCACTTGGTAAAGACTCTGGGCGCAGTAGACAAGCCAAAGGGCAGCACAGAGAATTGGTAATGTTTCAAGCCTGCCTTGAACCTGAGGTATCTTCTACACTCCTGTCTGATAGGAATGTGTAGGTAAGCCTCCTTTAAATCCAATGTCACCATCCATGCATTTTTGCTCAACACTGGCAGGAGCTGCTGCAGAGTAAGCATCTTGAACTTTGGTATCTCCAGGAAATTGTTTAAGACTGACAGATCCAGGATGGGTCTCCAAGTATTTTGCTTTCTGAGAACTAGAGTCTTGAATAAAAGCCTTGTACCGTCTCTGAATTTGGAACCAGTTCTATGGCCCTCATAGCCATGAGGGACCTCACCTGTTTTAATGCCTCTGCCCATTGAGTTTTTGGTAGGTCTGGCCATCCGTTTGGTTTTGGTAAGGTGTGAAAGTGGAATTTGTAACCTCTTAAAACTATATCCAGAACCCACTTGTCTTGGGTTATGTAAGTCCAATTTCAGTGAAAAAGAGAAAGTTTTCCTCCCAGAGGAGCTTCCAGGAGAGAAGTTCCTGGAGCCATGCAGGGGGAGTCATTGAGCCTGTTTCCTATAAGGTTGAGACCTATCTTCTCCACCCCTGGGGGTGGAAGAACTCCACTGTCTAGGTCTATAAGAGGTCTGTGCTTGGGCCCTCCCTCTGGGGTGCCTATATCTACCCCTCTGAAGCCTGTCCGAGCTGGGAAAGGACCAATTTTTGGCTGGCCAATTTCTACTAAATCTAGGAGGCTGAACTTGTAAGAAATCCTTAATCGTTTGCATGGATTTTGCCTTATCCTCCATTTTCTTTATAGCCTCTTCAGCCTTAGACCCAAACAAAACATTTCATTAAACAGGAGCATCCAGTAACTTTGCTTTCACTTGATCAGGCAAATTTTGTTCCTTTAACCAAGCATGCCTTCTAATGACCGTGTCAGTGGCAGCTGCCCTGCAAGAGGCCTCCAAAGCATCAAAACCACAGTGTATGGTATATGTTTTCCCACCTGCTCAGTAGCATGCATCAAATCATGTAATTTCTTATTGTCTGCACATGCAGAAATGGTACCCAGTTTTTGTTTCATAACAGACAAAAGGTATTGCTGATATTTCAACATATGAAATTGACAATTTAAAGCCCTAATAGATAAAGTAGCAGAAGTGTACACTTTTTTGCCCCATCTCTCCAAAGCTCTAGAATCCTTATCTGACAGAATAGGGTTCTTGGCAGTGGCAGCCTTAACACCCTTAGGACCCTGAGAAATGGTTTCTGGATCAGCAGTAGGATTTTTATAAAGAAATTGGTGGGAGTCAGGGACTCTGTAATATCTATCAGGCTTAGCAGGGGCCGGAGGAAAGGAGTCAGGAGTTAAATTACTCAGAAAAGACATCATCCACAATATCCAAAATAGGAGGAATAGCCAGGGGTCTGTGTTGGGGAAGAAGAAGGAAATCCCTAAGCCTTCTCTTAGATTCAGAGTACTCCTGTCCTTCCCAGTGAAAATGTTCCCTCATGTCATGTAAAGTTTCCCCAAAAGAATAATCCTCAGGAGGAGAAGCTGAAGGAATGGATTCCTCAGCATCAGAATCCTCATAAGGAGGAAAGTATAATCCTGTTCAGAGGAAGACACAGAAGAGATAGATGCCTGATCAGAGGATTCATAATCCAATTCTTGTCTTGGCCTTTTGTCTGGAGGGGGATGTGAACCCCTAATCATAGTTAGCAAGTCCTCCACCATTTTAAGCATTTGTTTTTGAGATTTAGGTCCTGGATCAGAGGAGGCCTGGGCTTGAGTCTTTGCTTTTGCCTTTACCTGAAGCTGCGTAGGCCTGAAAACTCCCTCGGAAGCCGGTACCTGCACAGCGGCTCCGGACCCATCCGAGGGAGCATTATCCGAAGGTCCTGCACCTGGAGTATTCAAAGGCCTAGTTGGCTCCTCGTGGGTGTCCGTTTCGGCAAGTGGTTCTGTAATGACCGATGACAGGGGCTGCAAAAGCACCTCACTGACGACGGCTGAACCGGCAGCTGGCTCTGATTGTAAACTGTCATCTGATTTGGACCTCGGAGGCCTATCCTTATCCATGCTCCTTTTATGAACTCCGGTAGTCGGAAGCGTGTCCGACGACATGTTATAATTAAATCGCCTCCCAAAGTAATTAAAGGCAAAATCGTATCTCCGTTTAATAGTACGTTGATTAAATCTAGCACAAAACCGACAACTAGCTACGTCATGGTCAGGGCCTAGACAAGGAATACAGTAAGAGTGAAAATCCTTATGAAGTATTTGCTTCCCACATGAAATACAATTATTAACTTATGCTGCAACACAGTACAAAACGTACACATTCCACATACAGAGAGGTCAACCCCACTATTTTCTGGAAGAGTATCATGGCACAGATTTGGAACCGTCAATTCTTATCCAACGTGCTTTAAACTCAATTGTTCAAAGGCATGCTGTGCTTCTAAACTAGTGAGAATAGGGCATCATCTGCAAACAGTAGATACCAAACTGGACACAGTGCCCCATTTTGCTGAATCTGGAGAGCCTATCAGAGAAAATAAGGAAGAGAAAGAGGATTGGTGACAAGATTCCCCTTTGGCAGAGCCTGACATTTCCCCTTCGGCAGAGCCCGACATTCACCCTGGATTAATTTAATTCCATGAATTCAAGGAAGAGCAGTGGTGGCAAGATGCCCCTTTATCATAATCTGACTCACAATGAAATAAATCATCTTAATGACAAGAATGCACGGAAAAGGAGTGGGGAAAAGATGTGCCTTTGCTACAGCCTGACATTCACCCTTCAATGAATTCAACTTAATGCCCAACTTCCACTGCATTCAAGCAGGAACTGAACAGAATACAACAGCAGAACCAATACCACCACACTTTTACAGAACTTTCCACAGAACTTTCCACAGCAAATGTCAAGGCAAGTGCTCATAACTCTGCTTCAAATCTATCGACAAAAAAAACACAGATTGTATTTCTTCATTCTTATTTTACATTTACTGTTACTTGACCATGTAAAAAACAAGTGTGATGTATTATAAAGCAGTAGCTATGGGGTTCCTTCCTGTGGCAAAATTCCAATATGGCACATGCTGAGATCATCAACATGCAACATAACGCTAAAGATTTGATACAAAGTTCGACAAGATGGAATTTTTACTGTTCCTCATAAATCCAAGGTCTGAATAATACCAGTCAAACACTCTAGAAATATTGTCCCTATACTCTTGCAACAATTAACAGCCATGCTACACTAGCCCTGTATGGTGTATTCAATATCAATGGCCATATCTCGGCCACAACAGCTGGCTTACCACAAAAAAGTCAAACTGACAATCACAGTGACTTCAGTATTAATGATGAACTCAGCTCAACAGGAATCTGAACCACTAGAGGAGCATATCCACTTGGTTAAGGAGATCCTCAAAATGCTCTTTCTAAATCCAACAAACCTGTAACACTTACATTAGTGACGATTACTTCAATAATTTTTTTAACTAATATGCCCACTATGTACAAGTGCCCATTTTCCATGAAAAGCTCTAGTAATGTCAATCTAGTTAACTGACTTGCTCAGTCACATAATTTGCAAGTGGAGATGAAGGAACCACATTCAGGACTGCAGGATGAAGCCAATTACCAGTTCAAATTCTTCACCCCCCCCCAATCTAATCTACCTTGTTTACTACAGTCTGAGTAAGGTCCTGCTTTCCACTCCTGAAGTGCCAGATGGTTTGCCAGAACCACTTTAAATGTACTCAATATTTTCCCCACAATTTCCTAAAACTGGTATCAGTGCTGGGATCCAAGTTCACAAATGAGCTAGAGTAAACTACATATACAGGAGGAGAAATGACTGCAATGACATAATGCCAGCTTTCTTTTCTCAGTGGAACAGTAAGGAAAAGTCGGCTGTATTGTGCTCACCTAAAGAGTTCTGGTGTGAGATATGCTACATTTGACCACTTTGGAAGCCAAATGTGATAGTTTTCCTGCTTCTCATCCTAATGTAATGTAAGAATGGAGGGATATAATTTATTTATTTAACATTTGTTAACCGGAAAAATCCGATTTGGAACAAAGCCAATTTTCAGGGGAGGCCCTGGGGAAATGCTCCAGATATGTCTTTGTAATGTGTGAGGAAACTGGAGCACCTGGAGGAAGCCCAGACAAACACAGGGAGGACATGCAGACTCCACACAGAAGGCACCCCAGATGAGAATCGAACAGGAGAATCTGTTGCTG
>NC_056749.1:167854312-167911812 GCF_019279795.1 Protopterus annectens
CAGGCACTCCTAATGTATACAAAGAGAGCATTTGGGAAGGACAACCCCTGTAGCCTCTAAATCCTGCTCTGCTCCCTCCCTCAAAAAAAAAAAAAAAAAAAAAAAAATATATATATATATATATATATATATATATATTTTTTACTCAGCTGCTCTTACTGTAACTGTCTTAGTTGCTATATATATATATATATATATATATATATATATATATATATTTTACTCAGCTGCTCTTACTGTAACTGTCTTAGTTGCTCTTCTGCGTGCTATCTGTTCAGTCGCTCTTACTCTGCACTTATTACTGCTTGTTAGTAGCCTTCTAATTTTCTGCCTTCTGCACTTGTATTTTAGTCACTTGTTAATTTAATTGCATTTATTTGAACTGTATTTGCCGTAGTGTTGCTACACACTCGGGTGTGCTGGCCTGCACTGCAATTTGAATTATATTTATTGCTGTTTTAGCTGCTTTTCTGTAAAGAAAAAGAAAAAATTCTAAGCTTGTTTCCTGCCTTTCCTGTAACTAGTCAAGTCCAGATACAGACCTGCTGTATCCAGGACTGTTGGTAAGCTTCTGATCCCCCCCAAGCCTTTCTGTGTTGGAGGAAGCCTTCTAGCTTATCGGTGGGAGAGGTAAGCAATAGGTAGCCTACCTACCACGGGAAGAGTGGGTTTTGGCCCTGAAATTGTAGTTCATTGACCATTTGGGCAGTTTTTCCATCTCTTTCTACTTTCTGGTTAAAAGCTCATTTTGCGTTTGGTCCCCGTCTTTCCTATAACTAGTGAGGTCCAGGTACAGATTTCCTATATCCAGGACTGTTGGTAAGCTTCTGAGCCCCCCAAGCCCTTCTGTGTTGGAGAGAAGCCTTCTAGCTTATCAGTGGGAGTGGTAAGCACTGGGTAACCTATCTACCACAAGAGGAGTGGTTTCTGGCCCAGAAATTATAGTTTATTGGCCGTTTGGGGAGCTTTTCCATCTCTTTCAACCTTCTGATTTAAAAGCCAGTGTTTGCACTTGTTTCCTGCCTTTTCAGCATTTATTGTGATTTAAAAGCTTTTTTTTTTTTTACATATTGTACTTATTTGACTGCCTGCACTTGTTTTTTGTTTAAATAATTTGTATAACTGTTGTAGGCAACACACTAAAGTGTGATAGCCTTTTCTGATCGTTTGTAGTCATTTAAAGCTGTTTTAAGTGTATTTTTTTTTACTGTTTTTGCCCTATCTTTTCAAAAAAAACCCCCAAAAAGTCATTGTTTCCCACCTTTTTAAGCTAGTATAGTCCAGTTTTCAGGCTAGTGCTGAATTCAGGGCTGTGATACTAATTTCTGAGTTGCCCATACCTTATTTGGATAGAGGGAAGTTTCTCTGTTCACCTGTGAGATAGGGGAGCTTTGAGCAACCTATCTGTCCCTGGAGGAGTGGTTTCAGCCCAGAAGTTAGTAGTTTTTGGCCATTTTGGGCTAATTTCCCTCTTTCATTTCCCTACTTAAAAAACGCGTTTGCACGGTTTTGCGCACTGGGCAGGGCCGGTTAGTTATGGTTAAATTATTCCCGGCTCCACTAAGTCTCCTCTTCAGTTTTTCCCTTGAAACTAGTCTAACTCTCAAACTAAGCACTCAAAAAGCATCCTACAGCCCAGCACTTGCTCAGACCTAATAGCAAGCACTAATATACCCTGACACTGATTGCCCAGCAGGGCAAGGTTGTTTATTCACCTCTCACCAACCAAGCAACTAAGCAGCTCACTCTACTATTCAGGCATGACCAAAGGGCAATTTCAGGTGTACTCTCCAGTCCAGTTGGTGAATCTGGGTATCCTGAGGCAATGTTACAACTGCCTCATGTACACAGACAACCCTCTCCTCCTACCACAAAACACTAACATATGCGAGAGATGCAATTATACAGCCAAACTGGAAGCTAAACTCTCTCCATCCAAGACTGGAACAGACAGTCAAGAGGAGAAGGTTAACACTTGCACCACGCCTCCAGCCGCACACAGACCTACTAAAACAGCACTGGCAAAAACTACACATAAATGCACAAAATCATACTCGGAGGCTGTAAATAAAAACCTGCAAAAGCATCAGAAACCTGCAAAGCAGACACCCAAACAACCTGTACCTCCCGTCACAAACCAGACAACACATAAAACACAAAATCAGTGTGCCGCACAACCACAGCCCTTAAGGCAAAATAACATACCTAACACACTAGTAATAGGTGACTCTATAGTCAGGCACATTGACGTCCCACTCACTAGGCTGGACAAGCACAAGGTTACTGTTTGCTGCCTGTCGGGAGCCAGAATCCGCCACATAACACAAGCAATCAGGTCACTCCAGAACAAGTACAAATATGACTCTGTCATTGTTCATGTTGGTATGAATGACCTGAGACGTACCTCCCTGGGCTACATGAAGAGAGACATGGAAGAGGTCTCTGATCATGTAGCCCAGGCTGGTATGACCCTGACTCTGAGCAGCATCCTGCCCTCACCAAGAATGATACATCAGTATAAAGAAAAAAATTATCAATTTCAACAATTAGCTAAGCTTCTGGTGTCATTCAAAGGGGATCCAGTGTCTGTCAGCCTGGGATGACATGCTCGACAAGTCCCGTTGCTTCGCAAGAGACGGTTTGCACTGGTTACCCCTAGGCTTTTGAATACTGGCCAAGGCTCTTGCTGCCCCCATAGTGCCTTTTTTAGGCAAGGCTCAAAAGTCAAACCCACTTCATAAACAGCACAATTAACAAAAAAAATGAGGGTTATGCTACTCAACGCCAGGAGTTTAAATCTCAAAATGCACACGCTCGAAGCACTCCTCAGTATGGAGAACGTCATCTGTGCAGTAACAGAAACCTGGTTCAAGGCTCCAGAGAGAACCCCAGCACTACCAGGCTACAACTCATACCACACGTTTTGGCCACAGAACACGGACCGAAACACAAAAGTAGGGGGTGTATCCACATTCATCAAGGATACCTACACCTCCAGGTTAGTGGTGCAGCATAATACCTCTGAGATCATCCATGTGCATCTAACATTGTGCAAATCTATAACTCAAATTGTGGCCTGCTACAGATTATCCTCCATGACCCAGGACCACCACTACACCTTTCTGAAGACACTGGAAAACATGAAGGTCCTACCAAACACCCTGCTATTGGGTGATTTCAATTACCCTACCATTCACTGGGAAAACTACTAGAGTACAAACCCCAGGCCCAGCGCTTCCTGGAATATATCAACTCAAACGCCCTGGATCAGCTGGTAAACTCCCCTTCCAGAGGTGAAAACATATTGGACCTGGTCATCACCAACATGGGCGACAAGTGTTCCACACCACAGGTCAACCCGTCACTGGTTAGATCAGACAAACTAATCACTGTGGATGTCCAAACCCCACCACCACCCCCAACTAAGGAAACCACAGTAAAAAACTTTTCTAAAGCAAACTTCACCTTACTTAAGACAGAGGTGGTAAGTTTCACAGCCCCCACGCTAAAGGATAATGCTGCCCAAGATGCAGAAACCTTTACAAATGTACTCTATGAGCACCTACAAGGATGCATGGATCGTGCCATCCCTAGCGAAACCAAGACTCACTCCTCTAAGAGAAGAAAACTGGTTTGGTGGACCCCTGCATAAACAGGCTACACAATAGAAGGAGGAAACTAGTTCAGAAAAAAAGCAAATCCCAAGAAGGAAAGACATCCCTGATCAGTATCAGTAAGAAACTAAGGTCCCTCATGAAATCATCCAAGGCTAACTTCGAAAAAAAATAGATTCAAAAGATAACCACAAAGCCTTCTTTAGCTATGTTAAGAATCTTAGTGGCAACTCGCAGATATGCACTGAAGTAGTGCAAAATAGCACAAAATATACTGAACCTACTGATATTGCCAACATCCTGGCAGATAGATACAGTGCAAACTTCACCCCCCTCTCACCTCCAAAAGGGCCCACAACAGTACCGGAAAAGTGTAGTGTCCCAAAAATCACAGATGCACAGGTGAAAACAGCCCTTTCAAAAGCCAAAAACACAGAGTCAATGGGACCAGATGGTGTCCCAGGCTGCGTCTTGCACGAACTACAGAATGAACTAACCCCCACCTAAACACGCTGTTCAACCTCAGCCTCTCCACAGGCTACGTGCCCATAGAATGGCGCACAGCAATGGTTACTCCTCTCCACAAAGGAGGGGCCACAACTGACCCTGGTAACCATCAACCCATAAGCCTGACTGGCCTGATCTGCAAGGCTATGGAGCACATCATCATGGAACTCATTAACAAAGACATTGGGAACCTCCAAACACTTGACCCGACCCAGTTCAGCTTTGTTAAGGGCAGATCATGTCTAATAAACCTGGTTGACTTCTTTGAGACCGTCACCAAGGCCACAGAGGAGGGAAAGGTGGTTCACACAGCCTACCTTGACCTCGCCAAGGCTTTCAACACCATTCCCCACTTGGGTATTACAGAAACATTCACCAGCCTGAACATAAACCCCTACATCACGAGATGGGTTGCTAACTGGCTTACAGAAAGAACTCACACAGTAAGAATAGTGGGTTCCAGGTCCGACTCTAAATCAGTCACAAGTGGTGACCCGCAAGGTTCGGTCCTGGGACCCCTACTGTTCAGCATATACTTCTCAGAAGTACAGGCAAACACAGGAGGACTATGGCTAAACCAAGTTCGTTGATGACTGCAAGCTGGGAGCCATAACTGACTCTACAGCTGACACTGACATCCTCCAAAAGGGCCTTACTGAGATGGACACCTGGTGTCAAAGTCATGGCCTCAAGCTAAATGCCAAAAAATGCATAGTTATCCCGTTTGGGAAAAATAAAACACCCACAAATTACCACATAGGTGGCAGCCCCCTTAACACAGACGAGGTAATAAGAGATCTGGGGACCCAGGTAGATAGTAATCTCTCCTTTGACAATCATATTGCCAAAGTAGTTAGGAAATCCTTCTATGTGGCCCATCTAATTTCTAAAGGGTTCGCATCTAGAAATAAAGAGGTTACACAGTGCCCCTCTACTCGTCACTCATTAGACCCATCATAGAGTACAATGCCCCATTTGGGATGTACCTCACAAGACACTTCCAACAGCTGGAAAGACCACAAAAGTACCTCACCAAGAGGATTACTGGCCTCAAACATATGTCCTATGCAGCCCGACTGAAAAATCTCCGGCTGTACTCAGTGGCATATCGTTTACTCAGAGGTGATCTCTGCCTGACTTACAAAGCCATGTCCAATTCAGAATTGATGGACATGCTCCACCTAAAGAAGTCCAAGTCACTGTGAGCCACGCGCTCTAGTGAGCTAAACCTTGCCACAACAATAAATAGAACATCCTGGAAGGATAGATTCCTGTCACAGAGACTCCCCATGCTTTGGAACAAAATTCCAAACTACATTAGGCAGAGCCCCTCACTAACACTCTTCAAGAGAAACCTTGACGAATCGATGGGTAACAGAAAATACACCCCTGAGATCACTTCATTGGCTCTGCTTGACAGAGTATCAGTTAATTAATCAATGGGGTGGCGAAAGCCGGCACACTCTGGCTAGGCTTATAAATGCCCTCGGCAGATAGCCTAGTACCTACCTATGAACTAAAAAAAAAAACTCCTCATAGCACCTTGAAGTTAACAGCAATAAATTTTAATAGGGTTCTCAGACAGTGCAAGTCTATCTATTGCTACTTTTAAATGTACTAGGAAGCCTTCTGCAAGTTCTGAGGTGTCTGAATATCTGAAGAATATGCTCTCTACTTTAGTTTAAACAAGTTTTGTATTTGCCTTTTTATGTTAGAGCTTATTTAGAAAAGTGTTTACTGTAACCTGCAAATAGCAAACATATACGTGTGTG
The DNA here is from genome assembly GCF_019279795.1 of Protopterus annectens. Lineage (NCBI taxonomy): Eukaryota > Metazoa > Chordata > Ceratodontiformes > Protopteridae > Protopterus > Protopterus annectens. The sequence goes on from NC_056749.1 coordinate 167,860,206, forward strand.
TGTGTGTCTTTTTATTTTGTTATACGCTTTGAATTGTAGATTATTACAGATGGAGAACAGATTTTTGTAATAAGAGATTTTAGAGAAGGGCTTTTATTTATTTATTCTTTGTTGACCGGGTTAGTCCCACTAGACTAGTATCCTATTTTCAGGGGAGTCCAAGAGGTGGTATTTATACTACTAGGGGACATTTAGCCAGGGCATCAGGTAAATTTCCCCTGCTCTTTTTATTGTGAGGAGGAATGTTGTTGCTGCTGTTGTATTTCCTGATTCTGTTTTTGGCATGGAGGGAGCTAAGAGAAGCTCTGCGGGAATGTAAGGAGAAGACAGTTGTTCTGTTGGTGATAACGTAGTTCTGTCAGTCAGACAGAAAGTGTTGAAAAGTGAATGGGTAGTACAAATAGTCAGCATCTGGCAGACTTTAAACCTTGGGATTTAGAAGTTGTTGTTGCAAATGAAATGTTGACTCACTATCAGGTCCAGATGGTATAGGGTATGAAATGCACAATAAATTAAGGGACTGGCAAACAGAGTGTTTTGTAAATGTTTTGAATGAATGTTTGGAAGAAGAGCTTGTTTATGAAGAGTTATGTAGTGGGATATTAACATTTATATGGAGCAAAGATGAAAGGAATGAAGTAAAAAATGGAGACCTATCACATTAAGCAATACAGATTATAAAACTTTTATGAGAATACAGAGGCAAATTGAAAGAAGGAAGGGTGAGAGACAGTATGGAAGAAAGTATATATGGTATTAAAGGGAAGGGATCCAGACATTATTACTGGCAATTCAAGAAATTGTTGATGATATTACAAGTAAAAAGGAATATGTGAAACTTATGGTACGGGATACTGGTAAGGCATTTGATACAGTAGGACAAGATCCTTTGTGAGATGATATGGAAAAGAATATGGAATACATAATAGAATTAGGAGGGGATGTATGTCAACATATCAAAATAATAGTGATAAGTGTTAGTGAATGGTGGCCGAGTAAAGAAATATCCATGAATTGTGGTATAAGATAAGGATACCCCATGAGTGGGATATTGTTTGCAACAGTAATGAATGTGATATGGAGTGAAGCAACTTATAAAATGAAAGTTGCCAGACATGTGACACAAAAGGAAGGGGTGATTCCAGTAGTCTGGCATATGCAGATGATATAGTTGTGGTTGCTAAAAATAAAATATGGATGAAAGAAGTATTGTTTTGTTGGAATGGATGTTTAAAAGAAATGGGAATGACCATGAATAAAGATAAAAGTAAGGGATTGTGTGATGTGAAAATTGGAAGGGATGCATTTTTCAATGAATGCAGTATCTTTTTAGGGATAAAATTTGGAAAAAATGATGCAGATATGAGGCAATGGGAAGATATGATAAAAGAAATTAAAGAAATACGTTGTATGTGGTGGACTTTAGCATTCAAGAAAAAAATTTTTCTGGTGAATCCTGTTTTAATGGGAAAATAACATACATGTCAGATGTTTATATGATCCCAGAAAAATATGAAAAATAAACTGTGCAATTAGTGTTTTCTTTCACAGAGGGTTCAAGATTAGACCCAGTGAAAACAGGTGTGTTGTATACGAGTGAAGATGAAGGTGGATTTGGGTTATTAAATCCAGTTGTTTATTCTGCCTTTTTAAACCCGAATAGAATATTGAAGTGGGTAAATGAAAACATTCAGCAATAGTGAAAAATCTGAAATACAACTACAAAAATTTGGGGAAATGATGAGAATAAGATAAAGATTATATAAATGACATTAAAATTATAAAGGAAAAATACTAACATGAAAAATGAAAATTGAAGATCTAGAAAAGAACAGAAGGATATGGAATAATAATGTGATGAAACAATATTATTTTGTAAATCCATGTGAAAATTTACCACTAGTATTAATAAAAGCCATTAAAGTAAGGAAAGAACGGTGCACTAACATTGCACAGTATCAGGATTTCCTATGAAGACTGGTATACAAGTTACTGGAAATGGGGCGTATGCCATATAAAAAGAAAGGTGAAAGAGTGTGTTTATTTTATGGGGTGAGAGACAGAGCACTTTTTTAAATGTAAAAGAGTGGTTAAACTCCGGAAAATGTGTGAGACAGAAGCAATATAGACATGAATGCATATAAACTGTTGCTATTGGTGTTTCTACTTTAGTCTGAAGTGCTTGTTAGAACGAAAGTGCTTACTAAGTGGAATTGAGTGAATTCTTTTTTTTCTTTGATGATAATTTTTAAGTGTTTTTTATTCAGCAGTTTGGTTTGACAAGGAGGTTTTTAATTTTTAATAGTTACGAATATAATTATCAGGGCCGGCCTTAGCTGAAATGGCGCCCTAGGCGAAGTAGTGCTTCAGTGCCCCTTAAGCCCCACCCACACCATACTCATGAAACAGCCGCAGGTAGATCACTCCCCATGAAAGCCACTCAAGTTATTTCCATCAGTTATTTTACTGCATAAAAATCAGTACTCTTTATCATACTTTAGGAAGAAAATTTAAATAAATAAAATAAAAAATTAAGGTTGTCAAGCCATGAACAAATGTAATTCTGGTCTACCTACCCTAACAATACAGTGCATTAAGTGTGTATTCATAGGTTCATAGGTTCATACTAGGCTATCTGCCCGAGGGCATTTATAAGCCTAGCCATAGTTTTGTGGCTTGCCACCCCTTAGTTTGGAGAAACTATGCCCATTATTTAGCTGTGCCTCTGTCGAGCAGTGACACTGAGGTAACCCCTGGGGTGTATCTGCGATCTCCCATCCATTGGTCAAGATTCCTCTTGAACAAGGCCAGCAAGGTGCTCTGCCTCACATAAACCGGGATTTTGTTCCACAGCATAGGGAGTCTTTGGGTGATGAATCTATCCCTCCAGCACGTCCTATTAATAACCGTGTCGAGGTTTAAGTCACCCGCCCTTGTGGCTCTGAGGGATCTAGATTTTTTGAGATGAAGCATATTCATCGAATCTGGGTTTGACATGGCCTTGTATGTCAGGCATAGGTCACCTCTGAGTAAGCTGATGCAACTGAATATAACTGGAGTTCTTTCAGTCGTGCAGCATAAGACAGATTTTTGAGACCCTTTATCCTTTTGGTGAGGAACTTTTGTGGCCTCTCCAGCTGCTGCAAGTGTCGGGTCAGATACATTCCGAATGGGGCATTGTACTCGATCATTGGTCTGATGAGTGATGAGTATAGGGAGATGACTTCCCTTGATCTAGATGTGAATCCCTTCATGATAAGGTGGGCAATGTAGAAGGTCTTCCTAACTACTTTAGCAATATGAGTGTCGAATGAAAGGCTACTGTCAACCTGGGTTCCCAGGTCCCTAATAACTTCTTCTGTGTTCAGGGGATTGCCACCTATATGGTAGCTAGGGTAACCTTATTTTTCCCGAAGGGTATGACTATGCATTTCTTGGCATTTAACTTGAGGCCATGGCTCTGGCACCAGTTATCCGTTTCTGTGAGACCCTTCTGAAGGATATCTGTGTCGGATGTGTTCTCAACTCACGCCCAGTTTGCAGTCATCTGCAAACTTTGTCAGCCATAACCTTCCTGTGTTTGCTTGTACTTCAGAAAAGTAGATGCCAAACAAGAGTGGGCCCAGGACTGAGCCCTGTGGGACACCACTTGTGACAGGCTTAGAGTCTGACATGGCACCAGCAACTCTGACCCTGTGGGTTCTGTCACTCAGCCAGTTTGCAACCCATCTTGTAATGTATGGGTTTACATTTAAGTTGATGAGTTTTTCAATGATACCCGAGTGGGGTATTGTATCGAAAGCCTTCGCCAGGTCTAGGTAGGCTGTATGGACTGCCTTTCCCTCGTCAATGGCCTTGGTGACGGTTTCAAAAAAGTCAACCAAGTTTAAAAGGCATGATCTGCCTTTGACAAAGCCAAACTGGGTTGGATCCAAAGTTTGCAAATTCCCTATGTCTTTATTTATGAGATCCATTATGATCCTTTCCATGGCTTTGCAGATCAGGCTTGTCAAGCTAATGGGACGGTAATTTCACGGGTGCGTGGAGGCACCGCCTTTGTGGAGTGGGATCACAGTCGCTGTGCACCACTCCCTGGGTACGTATCCGGAGGTGAGACTAAGATTAAACAGCTGTCCTAACTGTGGGTTTAATTCCTAGTTGAGTTCATGGAGCACACAGCCGGGGACACCATCAGGTCCCATGGATGCTGTGTTCTTTGCCTTGGAGAGAGCAGTTCTCACCTGAGCGTTGGAGATGTTTGGGGGGCTACAATCATTTGGTTTAGATATCTCTTCTTTAGGCGGGGAGGGTGGGGAGAAGTTTGCACTGAACCTGTCAGCCAGTATGTTGGCAATGTCTGTAGGATCAGTAATCTTCACATCATTTTGAACTAATTCTGAGCATATCTGAGAGTTTCCTCCTAGGTTTCTGACATAGCTAAAGAATGCTTTATGGTTGTCTTTAGAGTCCTTAGCTATTTTTTTCTCAAAATTAGCTTTGGATGATTTTATGAGAGCTCTTAGCTTTTTACTTATAGTGATCAGCGGTGTCTTACCTATTAAATCGCATCTTAGTCAAGGGCTCTCTTTTTTTATGATTTTCAAAGGAATTCTAATAAGCACTTGAAATTCAGACTAAGTACTGCACGTCTTCTAATGTTTACATTTATATTTACATTATTGACAGCTTGCTTTATTTGCTTCCAGTGTAAATCCTCACATTAAAAATCACAAGAAACCAACTTGCTGAGAAAAAACTGCTCAATGAACCAAACACATGAAAAAATTAAATGTAAGTGTTTTTGCAGGGAACAAGCACCCCTTTCCTCACAAGTCCTGAACATACATTTACACATCTCCACAATCACACAAGGGCCTCGGGGGCCAATAGCCTAGTAACTTCCTATGATCATATGATAATAGTGAAAACTGGGCAACCACTGTAATACTCTTACTTCTGCTAACCCCTTTACCCCAGGAGTAGTCTAAGATATGCATAAAATCCATGTTGCCTCAAGCTGCAGTATGCACTGCTTAGTGGGCATTCATTACTGACTGTATTGCAAAAATTAAAACGACAATCTTTCCCTGCTCTTAACAAATACTGATTTATTGATTTTCGTATTTCATTTTGCTTATTTGCTAGCTTGCATTTCTTTACTAGGGACATCAGACTTAGTATTAAATAATCTCTTTTCAATAGAGGCCCATGCAGATACACTTCAGAACTCTCAGAAATAAAATAAAGAAGTATATAACATAGGTTGCAAAGAAAAAAATTACATAAAACTTCAAAGTGCTGACTATGCTTAAGGTCAGACATGCCCCAGGCTTCCACTGAAAATGTATTTTTGACCAGTCAGATAATTACGGCCAACAAATGATAATAAATAAATAAATAAATAAATAAATAAACAAAATTTAGTGTCTTGTAGACTTTAGAGGGGAGATCTCAGTCTTGCTTACCATGCCATTAGAAACCAAGCTCTACCATAAACTTATATTTTTGGACTAGAAGACCATCTCCATGTGGATTTTTTCAAGACAAGAAGCAATACAGTAGATAAAGTGATAGTTTCTCTCTACAGTATCTAGATTTTTCTCTTTAATTACAACAAAAATGGAAAGAGGAACCTAAATCGTCCCTAACAGATAAATAAAACATGATGGAAGAAGAGGTTTATAACCAAGCACCTCCCAAACCTCTGGAATAAACTTCCTGTACACATTAAGCAATGCAACTTCTAGGAGCACGAAAAAGCATAGTGGATTAAAAAAAAACCCAAATAAAAGAACCACAACCCACATCCAAGTGGCTGAAGATAAACACATATTTAACAAATAAGCATTTTCATTTTGCAAAAACTCAAACTCAAAATGTCTGAAGTGGTGATTTTGATTTTTTGCACAAGAAAAGCAATGCATCTTGCTATCTTCCCCTTAAGCATAACCAGGATGACTGGGGCCATACAGAGTAGGTTTACCAAAAAATGTTAGTAATGTTGAAAGAAAGGGGGGTGATAAAAAACACAGAAGTACTCCAAAGACCCTTTCACATTACCATGTATACTGTCCCTGCAGACTTTCCATCTAGAACATATAAAGTAAGACAAGGAAGTGTATTGACCAATCAGATATCAGTGGGCATCACCACAAATTGCAATTGGTCAGTTGCTCCTTAACCTGTTCTACCTAGCTCCAAGTTTGCACAAATGTCCGTACAGCTTAGTTTTCCAGAACCATAAATCAGACAGAAATGGTTAATGTCAAATTACCTTTTAGCTGGGAAGTTGTATGGTAGAAAGGGTTGCATTTTTTTATGGTAAAGAGGGCTGTAATTTTGGAAGAGAAGAAAATACATGTGGGATAACATGTGTGCATGGTAGATGATTGAAAGGGGGGCATGAAGTTGGGCTTGAGTAAGAATAAAGAACTGCAGCAGTTGTGGTGTTTGGATGGAATATTGGTTCCCTCATGTAGTCTTTTATGCCATGCTCTTGGCAAAACTGTAAAACTACCTTGAACTCGATGGGGGGGTATTCTTTTGGTGTACTTCTTGATTATTGGTCATAGGTGCTTATGATACAACTGGGAACAGTTTCATGTACAGCATCCTATATTGTAGTAGATGTTGAAAAAAGCAAGTATATTTTAATTGTACATAGGTGTTGCGTGTTTACATTTTTAGCAGTTATGATCATACCTCTTAACTCAACTTAACTTCTTAGAGCAAGAAATCTGGACAAAGTTTAAAATAATGGTGTGTGTGTGTGGGGGGGGGGACGGCCTAAAAAAACTAGGGACACATATTGAATATTGCTGTTATAAAGTCGGAAAGTTGCTAAAACAACAGGTTTTCTGTTAGTATACATTTTCTAGAGGATATTGAAACTCGAACATGTGGCATTAGTGCCTTCAATCCTAAGTGATTTGCCAGAAAACCACACATTTTATGAAGAACAATGAAGTCTGGACATTTGAGATGTGATTATTATGTAAAATGCTAAAATCTGATAGGCCAGTGTAAAAATCCAAACCGTTTCATTCTGTTTAAAAACCTCAATATCCTGCACCTAATGAAAGAAGCCATGTAAAGAAACACACATAAGGCATATGAATGAGGCGGTATACGAGATCAGACATGTATGGTACCTAAAACCTTGTTGCCCACTGATATATTATACACTTGAAAAACACGTGTGACACAAAAGTTTACACTAATATTTTTTTAAATGTATAGACTAGCCATTCAGTAGTAGTTCTGAGAATTTTATCATCTCTGCGCTATAGTTTCCTTGTTAACAATATATATATATATTTAAATGACCGCAGCATAATATTTTTCTGAGCTTGTCTTTTGGGAGATCAGATGTATAACTGTCTTGAATGGCTGCATCACATATAACATTGCTGAAAGCAGCGAATTTTAAAGGGATCATGTTTTTGAAAATTGTAACGGTGGTATTTGTGGAACAGGATGATGCAATGCGAGGCTGTAACACAATACTGGTATGTTGATGGTGTTTTAGTGAGTTTTGGTGTCTGTAGTCAGTACTGCCAGTCATGTATCTTGATCTGTCTTGATTTGTATTAAAACTGGAGAGGGAAGCCCTTCATGCTAATGTGGTCCTCAGGTACGCACCACAGAAACCTATCTGTATATGTAGTGACCCACATTGGTCCTCCACTGTCTTGCAGTGCCTTACTTGAAAACCACTGTCTTTTCCATAAAATGCACAGGGTTGCCACTTTCCAAAGCCCAAAGTGAAGCAATTTTCATTGAAATGTGAGCCTCTGGAGGACAAATTATACACACAACCACTGCAAAGGACTGCCATTCATTTTTGCCCAAGTAAGAAATGGAAATGTTTCGTTATGGGATTTGTGTTATTTGTGTTGTTTGGTATAACATTACAATATTTCAGATACAAAATAAGTGTTTTATGCAACTATTAGAAGAAACGCATTTAATATTTTCATCCAAAAAATATCACTAGCCATTTTTCGTGCTTTTTCACGCGACGCAGTGTTGCTCACATCTCTCAACAATACATCGCTAATACATCACTATGATAGCACTTCCTTGTTTTAATTTTTAAAAACTTGAAACTTCACTTTGCTGCACATTGAAATGGTTAATTAGTGCACATTCATTGTCACAATTTTTAGCAAATGTCCAGGCTAAGTACCCAATGCTTATTACTTTATCAAAAAATTTTTTCATATAAATATGAAGTGACATGTTAAATGTACTGTAAACTTGCTAGCTAAAGTTGTTAGTAAATGCTCCACATTAGGAGAGGCAGTGTTCCACATTTTGCAGAAGGAAGGTTTGAGAGCTGTGGTGTGATCTTCATCAGGACATAACTGAGATAGTAAATAAAAATTGCGCCCTTCATGAGGGCGTCCTAGGCGGTTGCCTAGTTCGCCTATGCCTAAGGCCGGCAGTGATAATTATGTATGGATATTATAAAAACAAGAAAAAAGAATATGTGAAAAGGTCAGATAAGAATGTACTTTATGTAACATGGATAATTTGGAATGAAAAACTGCCTCTGGCCTAGCACACGTGTTGGGGTCATTTATTGCACTGCTCTGACTAGTTTGCTACTTGTGTGTCTCTGCTATCCTTAAACAAAAACAAAAAAACAAAAAAAATCTTGCTATTTTCCCACTTTCTATAATTTTAAAACAAAGTTCAGTTAGAGAGTTGCTGTTCTGAACTGTTTGTAAGTTTCTTGGAGGCCAGTGCTTACTTGCGCTAAAGGGAAGTCTCTGTGTTCACCAGTGGCAGTGGTTAACACTGAGCAGCCTCCCTGTCCCTGTAGGAGTGGTTACTGCCTAGAAAAGTACAGTTTTGTACCTACCATAAATGTAGATGTTCGAGGATCCACATTGCTGCAGTCCTAACTATTGGGTAGTCCGCTGTCCAGTCGGCCCGAATACCAAAGTATATGGCTGACGTCGGTCAGGGCGCATTAGACTGTCGTCAGTACGTCAGGGTACTAATGCGCATGACCGACGTCATATCCTCAGTCTTTTCTTGCCCCAGATGTCAGAAGACCCTGAAAAGATAAGGCCAAAACCCAAAAACTCCAAACATACCTGTACCAAAAATATGTACAATATATACAAAATTAGCAGAATACAACCTCACCTACACAACCACCCCTAAACACAGAGGGGAAGGAGGGAGGGTAAATTGGACTGCAGCAATGTGGATCCTCGAACATCTACATTTATGGTAGGTACAAAACTGTACTATGTTCTTCATTCCACATTGCTGCAGTCCTAACTATTGGGTAGAATCCCAAAGCAGAGGTAAGGGAGGCTGGCAAATCATAAGGAAGCAGGAACTGACAACATGCCTTGCAAAATAGCAGTGGCAAAACCAGCCCTAGACTTAGAGTAGAGAGGAAGGTGATAATGCTTAGAGAAAGTATGCACTGAACTCCAAGTAGCTGCCTCCAAAATATCCTTAGTTGCCACCCCTTAGAAATGCTGTTGAAGTGGCAGTAGCCCTAGTGGAATGAGGCCTAATCCCAGCTGGAATCTCCTTGCCATGATGGGAATAACAAAATGCAATGCAACACCCAATCCACCTAGAAATAGTTTGTTTTGACACAGGCTTGCCCTGTGAACTCAAAGCAAAAGAAACAAACAACTGCTGAGACTGCCTAAAATCCTTAGTCCTGCTCAAATAATAACGCAATTGCCTGTGTACATCTAAAGTGTGCAAAATCTTTTCCCCTTTATTTTGGGGTTCTGCATAAAAAGTAGGCAAATGAATAGTTTGGTTTAAAGCCACACTAGAAACCACCTTAGGCATAAAGGAAGGATTAGTACGTAAAGATACCCTATCCTTATGAAAAATCAAAAAAGGCTCCACTGCCATAAGGGCCTGCAACTCAGAAACCCTTCTTGCAGAAGTAATGGCCAACAAAAAAGCAGTCTTCCAAGACAAGTATTTCAATTCAGCAGTAGCCGCAGGCTCAAAAGGTTGTAGAGTAAGTTTCTCCAACACAAAATTGAGATCCCACGCAGGAGTAGGAGCTCTACGTGGGGGTCTTATATTCTTTGCCCCTCTAAGAAATTGCTTGAACAAAGGATGCGAAAACAATGGTGGGTCACAATCATAGTGAGCTGAAATTGCTGCAGCATGAATCTTAATGGAAGAGAAAGACAAACCTTTGTCCAATAACTCAGTAAGATATTGAAGAGCCACACTCAAATTAGGCTCAGAAACCTCCAAATTGTTTGCTGCACTCCAAAATAAAAATCTCTTCCATTTTTCTGCGTACACTTTCCTTGTACTAGGTCTTCTGGCTTCCATAATCACATTTAAAACTTGTTGAGGAAGTTGAGACCTGCTGTCTTTCAAAACAGAATATGCCAGGCTGTTAGATGAAGAGAATGAAGCTTGACATTGAGCAGATGACCGTCCCTCTGAGACAACAGGTGTGGAATCAAAGGTAAAGGCCATGGAGGCTTCCTTACCAGACTCCTCAGTAATGGGTACCAGTGCTGCCGAGGCCAATCTGGAGCTATTAAAATCATCCTTGGCTTGTCTTATCTGACCTTTAGAAGCACCTTCGGAAGAAGAGGCAGAGGTGGAAACGCATACACATGAAGATTTTTCCAACTGAAAGAAAGAGCATCCACTTTCCAAGCTGTGTGATGAAACCTCTTTGTGCAAAACTTTGGCAGCTGGTGATTTATTGGAGAAGCGAACAGATCTATGTCTGGAGTTCCCCATGACACTGTCAATTTTTGAAATACATGAAGATCCAGTTTCCACTCGTGGGGATCCATGATTTGTCTGCTTAACACATCTGCTAAGGAGTTCTGTGCTCCCGGCAGAAACCTTGCCTGAAGAGTTAGTTGCAAGCTGAGTGCAGTCTCCCATAAAATCATTGCTTGCCTGCACAATGGGTAAGAATGTGTTCCCCCTTGTTTGTTGATGTACCACATGACAGTTGTGTTGTCTGTTAGAATCAACACCTGCCCTGGAAGAAGTAAATCTTTGAAAGCCATTAATGCAAACTGGACTGCTAACATCTCTTTCATGTTGATATGTAGATGCTGTAGTCTGGCAGGCCACTTGTCTTGTATCCACTTTCCATTTAGATGAGCTCCCCAAGCAATGTCTGAGGCATCTGTCGTTAGAATCTGACTCGCCTCTGGCCAGGTCACAGAGAGTCCCTTGTTTAGGTGACATTCCTGAGCCCACCACAAAAATTCCTTTTGAATGCAAGGTATTATTTGAATGACAGTGTCCAAATCCTGGCAGTGCTGTGTCCATACATTTTGAGATACCATTGCAGCTTCCTCATATGCAGTTTGGCATTGGGAAGCACCAGAATACAAGATGCCATGAACCCTAAGGCTTGAAGGACTGTCCTTGCAGTCAGCCCGGACTGAAGAGATAGCTGATGGAAGTAACTGGAAAGATTCTTTTGTTTGTCCGGGGTTAAAAAGGCCATCTGGGCTGCTGTATTCAGTCTCACACCCAGAAAGCACATGTCTTGAGAGGGTACTAGACTGGACTTTATTTCATTCACAGAATACCCTAGGCATCTTAGCACTGCTATGACATATTCCAAATGCTGTAGAAGGTCTTCCTTTTCTTGAGCCAGAATCAGGCAGTCGTCCAAGTAAGGATAGATTTGAATTCCTTTTAGCCTGAAGTAAGCTATCACTGGAGCCAGAACTTTTGTGAATACTCTGGGCAGTAGATAAGCCAAAGGGCAATGCAGAGAACTGATAATGAGAATTTCCAGCTCGAAACGCAGATACTTTCTGCAACTTAGTCTTATAGGCACATGAAGGTAAGCTTCCTTGAGATCTAAAGTTACCATCCAGTGATCTTTGCCCAGCAGAGGTAAAAGTTGTTGTAACGTCAACATTTTGAACTTGGGAATGTCCAGATAAGTGTTGAGGATAGATAAATCCAAAATTGGTCTCCACGTGTTCCCCTTCTTCGGTACTAGGAACAGGCGAGAATAAAATCCTAGGCCCCTTTCTGGCACAGGAACCGGCTGAATGGCCCCTATTTGGAGTAACAGAGAAATTTGCCTGTGAGCCTCTGTTCTTTGTAGAGGAGGAATGTCTGGCATGCCTTTGAAAGGAGGCAAGGTATGGAAATAAAACCTGTAGCCGTGGTGAATGATATCCAGAACCCATCTGTCTTGAGTAATTAAATCCCAATTTTCTTTGAAAAGAGACAGCCTTCCTCCTAACGGTGCTGCCAGGCGAGAATGAACTGGCAGCTGAAAAGGCAGGTCATTGGGTCTGCTTACGAAAGGACTGACCCCTGCCCTCACCAGAAGTCTGAGCAGGGGAACTCCCTGTCATAGGCCTAAAAGAACCCTGAGCTCTGCCCCTACCACGTCTAGACCTACCCCTAGACTGGGAATCATAAGCAGGATAAGTCCATCCCTTAGTAGGCCAATTTCTACTAAACTTCGGAGGCTGCACCTGCAAAAAATCCTTAACAGTTTGCATAGACTTAGCCTTGTCCTCCATTTTCTTTAAAACTGCTTCCACAGGCGAACCAAACAACACATCAGACTGTAAAGGAGCATCCAAAATCCTTGTCTTAACATGCTCAGCTAAATTCTGATCTCTCAACCAGGCGTGCCTACGAAGAACAGAACCAGTGGCAGCCACCCTGGAGGAGGCCTGCACAGCATCAAAACCACACTGCAAGGAATGTTTACCCACCTGTTCAGACACATGAACTAAATCCTGCAACTCCTTACACTCAATACCTTCCGCCAGAGCATCCACCTTAGATTTCAGTTGTGAAAGGAGATAATTCTGATATTTTAACATGTGAAACTGACAATTCAACGCCCTCATGGCTAAAGTGGAAGAAGTATACACTTTCTTTCCCCATCTATCCAAAGCCCTTGCCTCTTTATCAGGAGGGACAGGATTTTTAACAACTGAGGCCTTTACACCTTTAGGCCCCTGAGAGACAGTTTCGGGTCTGCCCTAGGACTCTTAAAAGATACTTATGAGCTTGGGCACCCTATAATACCTATCCGGTTTAACTGGGGCAGGAGGCAAAGAATCAGGATTCAGGGAAGCCTCTGCAAAACATCTTCCACCACATTCAGAACACGAGGTATAGCTAAAGGCCTATGCTGGGGTAAAAACAAGAATTCCCTAAGCCTCTTCCTGGAATCAGAGAAATCTTGACCTTCCCATTTAAAATGCTCCCTCATGGAATGCAGAGTCTCTGAAAATGAAAAATCCTCAGGAGGGGAAGCCGAAGGAGTAGAATCATCCACATCAGAATCAGAATAAGGAGGATACTCCTTCAAGTCTTCAGCCGAAGACTCAGAAGCCTCCGAACATTGCTCAAAACTCTCAAACTCAGGTTCCACCCTAGGCCTCTTATCAGGAGGGGGCATAGAACCTGTTATCATAGTAATCAAATCCTCTGCCATTTTAAGCATATGTTTCTTAGGCAAAGACCCTGAAGCACTAGGAGAAACCCCCACTGAAGCTACACTTGGCCTGCCTCTCAAAGAAGTCTTGGAAACAGAAGGGGAGGCTCTAACCACTTTAGGAAGAGAGGGAAGAACAGCCACCTGAGAGGCCCCCTCAGCCTGGCCTACTTCCTGAGAGGATACATCCTGTAACAGTAAAGTCTCTCCCTGAGACTCCAAAGAAACACCTGGCAGAACCTCCGGCTCCACTGAGCCTTCCAAAGAACCGACGTCTGGGACTGTCGGTTCTTCCCCTAGGCTTTGCTGCTTTGTCCTTGCGCTTTTTGGCGAAGCGTCGGAGCATCCGACGGCATTTTATAATTACAACGCTTCCCAAACACTAACCTGGCACAGTCTAACCTTCTCTTAATAGTGCGTTTGTTAAATCTAGCACAAGAGCGGCATCCAACAACGTCGTGCTCAGGCCCTAAACAAGGTATACACAAAGTATGATAATCCCTATGAGGTATCTGTTTCCCACAAGAAATACAGTTATTCACTTTTTCTGACATCCGGTTAAATACTGAGGCAAGAAAAAACCAAAATAATCCCCAACGGGGTACTTAGCCAACTTTGATTCGGTCTGAAACTCTGACTTCAGAAACTTTCAGAACGCCAACCTGCACTCGCAAAATTGCTTCTGCATCGGACCATGCAGCAAAAAAGACTGAGGATATGACGTCGGTCATGCGCATTAGTACCCTGACGTACTGACGACAGTCTAATGCGCCCTGACCGACGTCAGCCATATACTTTGGTATTCGGGCCGACTGGACAGCGGACTACCCAATAGTTAGGACTGCAGCAATGTGGAATGAAGAACATCTGTAGCTTTATTGGCCATTTTGGGTAACTCCTTGATGTCTCTCTCTTAAAACCCTGCAGCCACGTGGTTTTGGCGTCTTTCCAGGCTTGATAGTTGTTGCTGAAGCACCTACCAAGAGGAGAAAACGCTGAGAGAAGAAAGGAGCCACTTTTGAGATTTTAAGTATTTTCTTTTGATTTATTTCTTAGAAAAACTGCATTGCCGCCTACTTTTCGGCGTTTTCCTGCTTGCAAAAGTTGATATCTGTGTTAGAAACAGTATTTAGAACATACCTAGAACCTGTTTTTATTGCATTTTTTGTGTTGCACTTAATTTAAAATTGTTTTTTTCTTACAATTGCGTTTTAACTGCCTCTGACCTAGCACACACGTGTTGGGGTAATTTATTACACTGTTCTGACTAGTTTGCTACTTGTGTGTCTCTGCTATCCTTAAACAAAAAATAAAAAACAAAAACATATTGCTATCTTCCCACTTTCTATAATTAAAAAAAAAAAAGTTCAGTTACAGAGTTGCTGTTCTGAACTGTTTGTAAGTTTCTTGGAGGTCAGATCTTACTTGGGCTAAAGGGAAGTCTTGTGTTCACCAGTGGCAGTGGTTAACACTGAGCAGCCTGCCTGTCCCTGTAGGAGTGGTTACTGCCTAAAAACTGTAGCTTTATTGGGCATTTTGGGTCAATTCCAAACTCCTTGATCTCTCTGTCTCTTAAAACCCTACAACTCTCTTTTTGTGAGATCTTGCACACAGAACAGCATCAGGCAGCGCCTGTTAGCTGGGGTATACTATACCTGGCTCCACAAAGTCTGCACTGCAAATTTTCCCTTAGAACTAGGCAAGCCTCAACTCAAGTGCTTCAGATCAACTGCTCTTATTGCAGCACTTGCATAACCCAAATCAGCACTTGTCCAAATCTCCTAGACAACACTATTATTTTCCAAATCTCCTAGACAGCACTATTATAATACAGCATAAGACCCTCAACTGTCCGCAAGACAAGTGAAAGTTACTTTTCCAAGCATGTCCAGAGGTCAGCTTCAGGTGTACTCTCCAGTTCATCTGGTGGAATTGGGCATCCTGAGGCAATGTCACAACTGCCTCATGTATACAGACAACCCCCTACTCTTACCTCTAGACACAAACACTTGTGAGAGATGCAAATACACAGCCAGACTGGAGGCTAAGCGCTCTCAACCCATTACTGTAACAGACAGTCAAAAGGAGAAGAGACACACTAGCATCACACCACCAATCACACATGGATCTACAAAACAAGCACCGGCAAAACATACACATAAATACACAAAAACATATTCGGAGGCACTAGGTACCAATCTGAAAAAGAAACAGTGCCCTCCAAAGCAGACAAGCAAGCAACCTGCACCTCCAAACACAAGCCAGAAAACACATAATTCACCTCAGCAGTGTGCCTCATGACAGCCCCTAAGGCAAAACACCATACCTAACATGCTAGTAATAGGAGACTCTATAGTAAGGCACACCGATGTTCCACTCACCAGGCTGAACAAGGAGAAGGTTACTGTCAGCTGCTAGGATCTGCCACATATCACAGGCACTTAGGTCACCATTGTACATGTTGGTGTGAATGATCTAAGACGTACCTCCCTGGACTACATGAAAAGAGACATCGAGGAGCTCTCTGATCATGTAGCCCAAGCTGGTATGACCCAATACTGGCCAAGGCTCTTGCCATCCCCATAGTGACTTTTTTAGGCAAGGCTCAAAGGACAAACCAACCACCATAACCAGCGCAGGTATCCAAAAACTAAGGGTAATGCTACTCAACGCCAGAAGTCTCAACCTCAAAATGCACGCACTCGAGGTACTCCTCAGTATGGAGAAAATCGATGTTTGTGCAGTGACGGAAACCTGGTTCAAGGCTCCAGAGAGCACCCCAGCACTACCAGGTTACAATTCATATCATACCTTCCGGCCTCAGTTACCGGATCGCAGTACAAAGGGTGGAGGTGTATCCATATTCATCAAGGATACCCACATTTCCAGGTTAGTGGCGCAGCATGATGCCCCAGAGATCATCCATGCGCAACTATCAGCAGGCAAAACCACATTTCAAGTCGTAGCCTGTTATAGATCGCCCACCATGTCCCAAGATGGTCACATAGCATTCCTTGAGGCATTGGAAAATATAAAGGTCCTACCCAACACCATAATTTTGGGTGATTTCAACTACCCTGGTATAGACTGGGTGAACTACCAAAGTTCTAACTTCTATGCCCAGTGGTTCATAGAATTTATAAATTCAAATGCCCTTGAACAACTGGTATGTTCCCCACTAGAGGGGACAACATATTGGATTTAATCATCACAAATATGGGTGCCCATTGTACCACACCCGTTATCACTTCCTCTCTGGTCAGATCCAACCACAGACTGATAACCCTGGACATCCTCACCCCTCCACCTCCCCCAGTCAAAGAAACCATTGTAAAAAACCTTTCCAAAGCAAACTTCAAATTACTTGCATCAGAAGTGGAAAGCTTCACTATTCCCTTACAGAAGGATAATGATATCCAGGATGCAGAATCCTACACCAAGTATAAAATGCAGTATAATCTGAACAAAAAGAAACCAGAAGCGGAAGTCTACCTCAGAAAAGTACAGTTTTGTACCTACCATAAATGTAGATGTTCGAGTGTTCACCCTGCTGCAGTCATCACACTTGGGTTATCCTGTCGTCAGGCGGTCCCGCAGTCGGCCGGATTTCCAAAGTCTTGGTCCGACGTTGGTTGCTGTCGCCTTATCCCTGACGTCAGTGCACCAGGGGTACATATATTGCAACCAATGCCATTTTCTTCAGTTTTTCTTGCCCCAGATGTCAGGTGCCCCCAAAAAGGTGATCCAAATCAGTACCAAAAAGTGAGAACACTGTACAGACACAAAAAACCCTTGAGCTATAAGCAAATACATCAGTAAGGTATAGCAGAGATTTAGCCAATAGATCAGAGGGGTTGGAGGGAGGGTAACCTGGACTGCAGCAGGGTGAACACTCGAACATCTACATTTATGGTAGGTACAAAACTGTACTATGTTCATCGTGTTACCCTGCTGCAGTCATCACACTTGGGTTAAGTCCCAAAGCTAAGGTAGGGTGGAGGCATTATAGAGGGTTAGAGGAGGCAATGAGTCCCTGCAGAACTGCAGTGGTGAAGCCTGCCCTGGACTTAGAATAAAGAGGTAAGTGGTAGTGTTTGGTGAAGGTGTGTACAGAACTCCAAGTTGTAGCTTCTAAAATTTCCTTGGTAGGAACCCCTCTGAGAAAGGCCGTAGAGGTAGCTGTTGCCCTGGTAGAGTGGGATCTAATGGTTGGAGGAACTGGTTTCCCATGATGGGCATAGCAGAAACGTATGCAATGGCCTATCCATTTAGAAATGGTTTGCTTGGAAATGGCCCTCCCTTGAGAAGCTAAAGCATGGGAAACAAAGAGCTGGTCAGTTTTTCTGAAAGCCTTAGTTTTATCCAAGTAATATCGAAGCTGCCTGTGAATGTCCAAGGACTGTAGGAGTCTCTCACCTTTGTTCTGTGGATTGGGGAAGAAAGTGGGTAGATGGATGGTTTGATTTAAAGCTACGCTGGAAACCACCTTAGGCATGAAGGAAGGATTAGTTCGTAGAGAAACTCTGTCTTGATGAAAAATGAGGAAAGGTTCCACTGCATAAGTGCCTGTAATTCTGAAACTCTCCTAGCAGAAGTTATTGCCAGGAGCAGGGCAGTCTTCCAAGATAGGAACTGAAGGTCTGCACAGAAAGCTGGTTCAAAGGGAGGTAATGTTAGTTTTTCCAGCACAAAGTTGAGGTCCCATGTTGGTGTAGAAGCTCTTCTAGGTGGTCTAATGTTTTTGCCCCTCTGAGGAACTGCCTTAGGAGTGGATTTGAAAATAGAGGTGGATCCATGTCGTAGTGAGCTGAAATAGCTGAAGCATGGATTTTGATTGAGGAGAAGGAAAGTCCTTTATGCAGCATCTCAGCTAAATACTGCAAAATGTGAGGCATATGAGGCTGAGCTGTGTCTTGGCCTTTAGCCTGGTTCCAAGCAGAAAACCTTTTCCATTTGTCCGAGTAAGCCTTCCTGGTGCTTGGCCTCCTGGCTTCTAGAATAACATCCAGTACTGCTTGTGAAAGAGGGGCTGGTTGGCTGCTTAATTGATTTGCCATGCAGCCAGGTTTAAGGTTTTGATCTGGCTGTGCAGAATCTGTTTGTCTTGCTGAGTGAGCAAATGAGGTATTTGAGGCAATATCCAAGGTGGGCTGTGAGCCATATTCTTCAATAGTGGGTACCAGTGCTGGCGTGGCCAGTCTGGGGCTATGAGAATTATTCGAGGTTTCTCCTTTTTGACCTTCAAAAGAACCTTTGTGAGAAGAGGTAATGGAGGAAAGGCATATGCTGTCAGGTTTTTCCAACTGAAGGAGAGAGCATCCACTTTCCAAGCTTGTTGGTGGAATGTCCTTGTACAAAATTTTGTCAGCTGGTAGTTTTGAGGACTGGCAAACAGGTCTATATTTGGTAGGCCCCATCTTTGAGTTATCATTGCAAATATTTGAGGGTCTAGCTTCCACTCGTGGGGATCTTTGATGTTTCTGCTTAGGTCGTCTGCCAATGTGTTTTTCTGTCCTGGCAGGAAGTGAGCTTGTAACTGGACTTGGTAGGTCAGAGCTGTGTTCCATAAGATTATTGCTTGCCTGCAAAGAGGATAGGAATGTGTGCCCCCTTGTTTATGTACCACATTACTGTGGTGTTGTCCGTCTTTATTACCAGTTGTCCAGGCTGTAGTGGATCCTTGAAGGCTGTCAGAGCTTTCTGTACAGCTAGCATTTCTATTTGGTTTATGTGCAGTTTTCTTTGTTCTACAGTCCATAGGCCTTGAATGCATTGCCCTGCCATGTGAGCCCCCAGGCATAGTCTGAAGCATCTGTTGTGATCGTTTGCCTGGGTGGGGGCAAGGTGAAAGGCTGACCCTTGTTGAGGTGACATGCCTGTGCCCACCATGGAAATTCCAGTTGAAGGCAGGGCAGGAGAGATATCACTGTGTCCAAGCTGTGGCTGTGTTGAGACCATACGCTCTTTAGGTACCATTGTAATTTCCTCATATGCAGTTTTGCAAATGGTATTATCAGAATGCAAGATGCCATGAAGCCCAAAGCCTGCAGAATTTTTCTTGCAGTTAATTGGGTCTTTGTTGCCATTGTCTTGAAATACTGAGTCAGTTGTAATTGCTTGTCTGGTGTAAGATAAGCCTTCTGGGCCATTGTGTCCAAGCTGGCACCCAGGAATGTCATTTTTTGTGAGGGTACTAGTTTTGACTTCTTTTCGTTTACTGTGTACCCCCAGGCAATTTAGTAGATGCTTCACAAAAGCCAGATGTTGTATGAGAATGTCTTTTCTTTCTGCTTGGATGAGGCAGTCGTCCAGGTATGGATATATTTGTATTCCTCTTTGTCTGCAGTATGCAATCACTGGTGCCAGGCATTTTGTGAATACTCTGGGTGCAGTAGATAAGCCAAAGGGCAATGCAGAGAATTGGTAATGGGTTGAACCTGCAATGAAACGGCGGTATCTTCTGCAACTTTGTCTGATAGGGACATGCAGGTATGCCTCCGTTACCAGCCATGCTTCCTTGCCCAACATGGGAAGTAGCTGCTGTAGTGTTAGCATCTTGAATTTGGGAACTTGTAAGTAAGTGTTTAGAACTGAAAGGTCCAGAATTGGTCTCCAAGCATTTTCTTTTCTGGGTACTAGAAAGAGTCTTGAGTAAAATCCTTGTCCTTGCTCTTGAGTTGGTACCCTTTGAATGGCTCTCATGGCCATGAGAGCTGTAATTTGTTTTTGAGCCTCTGCCCTTTGATTTTGTGGCAGGTCTGGCATTCCTCTTTTTATTGGTAAGGTGTGAAAGTGGAATCTGTATCCTCGTAAAATTATGTCTAGGACCCATTTGTCCTTTGTGACCATGTGCCAGTTGTCTACAAATAATGCTAGTTTTCCCCCCAGGGGGGCTGACAAAAGAGCTTTGTTTGGCCAGCTGAGGTGCAAGTCATTGAGTGTGCCTTCTGGTGGCTTGAGACCTGTCTTCTCCTCCCTTCTGGGTTGGAGTGGTCCATTGGTGAGGTTTATACTGAGCTTGTGGTTGTCATCTGCCCCTTGGGCATCTGTATTTACCCCTCTGAGGCCTGTCAGTGGCTGGAAAGGACCAATTTTTGGTTGTCCAGTTTCGGCTGAAGCGAGGGGGTTGTACCTGTAGGAAATCTTTGACTGCTTCTTCCACCCCCATATCATTATCCATGCTGCTGAGTCCTAGCATGTGATAAAGCTAATTGGGCAATGCTCAATATGTCCCTCTCTTTCAGAATATGCACTCCCACCCTCCCAGTCACTCCGTCAGCTGCCCAAGTTGCTAATCAAACTCATTGCCAGGGTTGTAATCAGGGCTTTAATCCTCTAAACCACCAGAGCAACTATATGGCCACTTTTAACACATCATGCACACTAACCCTCTCAGGAAAGTTGTAGTAGCAGTTGCCATACCCTAAGTATAGTGAGGCATGACTCTAATGTATAGCCTTTCCACTGGGCTTGCAATGCCTTTCTATTGGCTCTGTAACAAAATTCAACAGTGCACCATCCATTTGAAAATAGCCTGTTTAAAAATCACTAGCCAGAGCTTGCCCTCAGTGATGGAGGCAAATGCCTGTTCTGAGTTTTGATGGTGGGTCTAAGGTGGAATATTCCCTTTAGGAAGTGCCTCACTGGTGGTCTGGATGGCACTGTGTATGTTGAGATGGGGCAGTGGCAGAGAATTAAATATAGTGTGTCCACCTTTACTGAAGTGTAATCTAGGCCTGCCCTCACAATTTTTGAGAGATAATGGAGAACTAAAGACACATCCATCTGTCTAGTGTGCTGATTCTTCCTTTGGAATAAGAAGAAAATGTCTTCCATTTTGCTACTTATGAATTCCTTGTACTTGACTTTCTACTCTACTCACAATTTTCGATAAGTTCTTAGAGGAAAAAAGTACAAAGGGTAATAAGGTCATATCCTCCAAGCTGCAGGTTTCAGTACCGTCAGACTGGGGTGTAACGAGGACCCCTGCACTGCATTATAAAGTTCACAGGCTGTCATATCCTCCAATCTGCAGGGTTCAGAACTGTCAAACTGCAGTGCAACAGGGACTCCTGGCACTGCATTATAATCTGCAAATAAACAGAGCTGAGTATATTTTTTTGGTTTTAGAGTTTGTACTGTTAATTGTTGCTTAGATCTCTGTTGAAACTGTTTTGTTCCACCCACCCTCACTATTTATGGCTTCTAGTTTAAATTTGGTGGCTTTTCAGTTGCCCGCCCCACTGTAGATTTGATCTGGGACACTCCCACAGTCCCATCTCTTTACCACATTCTACCTAATAAACTCTGTACTTGCTTTTAGTCCTTTTTAATTTAATTGCATTTTTTAAACGGTGTTTGGTCTAATATTGCTACATACTCAAGTGTGCTAGCTTGCACTGCATGTGAATTGTTTTTAAAACTGTTTTAGCTACTTTTCTGTAAAAAAAAAAAAAAAAAAAACTAAGGCTGTTTCCTACCTTTCCTGTAACTAGTGTTCCAGAAACAGATTTGCTGTATCCAGGACTGTATGTAAGCTTCTGAGCCCCAAGCCTTTCTGTGTTGGAGGGAAGCCTTCTAGCTCATCAGTGGGAGTGGCAAGCACTAGGTAACCTGTCTACCACATAAGGAGTTGTTCTGGCCCAGAAATTGTAGTTATTGGCCGTTTGGGCAATCTCTTCCATCTCTTTCAACTTTCTGATTTGAAAGCCGGCATTTGCACTTGTTTCTGTCCTGTAATTCATCTAGTACAGATACAGATTCTTAGTTTTAGCACTTAAATTTGCTTATTCGTGCTCAGCACTTATTCAGAACTTGTAAGCACTAAATAAGCTACTAATTACTATAGCACTCAACGTTCCTCATTACCTACAAGAAAACAGTTTTTGTACTTACTTTTCTCACTTGCTTAGAGAAAAACAGCTCTTGTACTCACTTTCCTCACTTATCTAGAGGAAAATAGTTTTTTTTTTATTCAGGCATGTCCAATGGTCAGCTCCCAGTGTTCTCTCCTGTCTATCTGATGAATCTGGGCATCTTGAGGCAATGTAGAAATTGCCTCATGTACACAGACAACCCTCTCCTCCTATCACCCAACACTACAACCTGTGAGAGATGCACTTATCTAGCCAAACTAGAGGTAAAGCTCTCTCCAACCAAGACCGAACTTGACAGTCATGAGGAGAAGGTAAACATTTGCACCACACCACACTCATCACTTAGTCTCACTAAATCTGCACCACCAAAATCCACATATAGTAACACAAAAACATTTGCAGAGGCTCGCAATAATAATCTGTCTAAGCAACAGAGACACCGATATCCCACTCACCAGGCTAAACAAGGAGAAGGTTACTGTCAGCTGCCTGTCGGGTGCCAGGATCCGCCACATAACCCACGCACTCAGGTCACTCCACAACAAGTACAAAAATGACTCTGTCACTGTCTATGTTGGTGTGAATGACCTGAGACGAACCTCCCTGGACTACATGAAGAGAGACATGGAAGAGCTCTCCGATCTTGTAGCCCAGGCAGGTATGACCCTACCCCTGAGTAGCATTCTGCCATCGCCCAGAATGATACCGCAGTACAAGGACAAAATTATTGACTTCAACAATTGGCTAAGCTTCTGGTGTCATTTTGAGGGGATCCAGTATCTGTCTGCTTGGGATGACATGGTCAAAATGCCACGATGCTTTGCCACAGATGGCCTGCACCTGTCACCCTGGGATTCCGGATACTGCCTAAGGCCTCTTGCTGCCCCTATAGTGCCTTTTTTAGGCAAGGTTCAAATAACAAATTCACCACCGTAACAGGAACAGGCAAGCAAAAACTGAGGTTAATGCTACTCAATGCTAGAAGTCTAAATCTCAAAATGCACTCACTTGAGGCACTCCTTAAAATGGAGAACATCGATATCTGTGCAGTGACTGAGACCTGGTTCAAGGCTCCAGAGAGCACCCCTGCACTACCAGGCAATAACTCATGCCATACTTTTCGCCATGTAACCTGGACCGAAACACCAAAGGTAGAGGGAGGTGTGTCCATATTCATTAAGGATATCCACACCTCCAGGCTAGTTGCTCAGCATAATGCACCCGAGGTTATTCAAGTGCAACTAACTCTGGGCAAAACTGCAATTCAAATTGTAGCTTGCTACAGATCCCCCACCATGCCTCAGGATTCCCACTCCTCTTTTTTTGATGTACTGGAAAATATTAGGGTTCAACCAAACACCCAAATAATTGGTGACTTCAATTACCCCACCATTAACTGGGAAAACTACTTGTGTACCAACTCCTTAGCACAACGCTTTCTGGAATTCATAAACTCTAATGCCCTGGATCAACTTATCCACACTCCCACCAGGGGCAACAATATCCTAGACCTAGTCATTACCAACATGAGTGACTGGTGTTCCACACCTGAAGTCAACTCCTCGTTTGTCTGATCCGACCCCATAAGCTAATCATCCTTGATATCCACATCCCGCCCCCACTCCCCATTAAGGAAACCATGGCAAAAAATTTCTCCAAAGCCAACTTCATGCTTCTTAAGACAGAACTGCTGAACTTCATGACACCCATGCAGATGGACAATACAGTTACAACTGCTGAATCCTACACAAATGCACTCTATAAGCACTTACATGAGTGCATGGATCGTGCTATCCCAAACAGAACCAAGATGCTATCCTCCAAAAAAAGGAAGCCAATCTGGTGGTCCCCTGCCATAAACAAACTGTACAACAGAAGGAAGAAACTGTTGCAAAAGAGAGTAAAATCCTATGAGTGGAGGAGCTCCCTGGTCAGTCTCAGTAAGAAGCTGAGATCCCTTATAAGATCCTCCAAAGCTAGCTATGAAAACAAAATTGCCACTAATTCTAAGGACAACCACAAAGTATTCTATAGCTATGTCAAGAATCCCTATGGCAACACCGAGATCTGCTCTGAGTTACAGCACAACGGCACGAAAATTACAGAACCAACTGATATTGCCAACATCCTGGCATATAGGTTCAGTGCTAACTTTACCGCCCCCCCCCCCCAGCCCCTAAAGGGCCCATATCTATACAGGAAGAATGCAGAGTCCCTGTAATCACAACTATGCAGGTAAAAGCTGCACTCTCTAAAGCCCAAAACACAGCATCCATGAGACAACATCTCAGGCTGCGTTTTACATGAACTTCAGAATGAACTGGCTCCCCACTTAAGCACCATGTTCAATAATAGCCTCACATCAGGCTTTGTGCCTACTGAATGGTGCACAGCAACAGTTATCCTACTCCACAAAGGGGAAGCACCCACTGATACCGGGAACTATCGACCTATTAGCCTGATGAGCCTGGTCTGCAAGGCCATGAAACGTATCATCATGGAACTCATAAACAAAGACATTGGTAACCTCCAAACTCTGGATCCCACCCAGTTCAGGTTTGTGAAAGGCAGATCATGCCTCCTGAACCTGATCGACTTCTATGAGGCAGTCACCAAAGCCATAGATGAGGGTAAGGTGGTTCACACAGCCTATCTTGACCTCGCCAAGGCATTCAACACCATCCCCCATTCTGGAATTGTAGCTAAACTCACTAAACTATGTATAAATCCCTACGTCACAAGATGGGTTGCCAACTGGCTCACTGACAGAACCCACACTGTAAAAGTTGCAGACTCCAAATCTGACCTCAAAACAGTGACAAGTGGAGTACCACAGGGTTCCATCCTGGGACCTCTCCTGTTTGGTATCTACTTCTCTGAAGTACAGGCTAACAGAGAAGGCCTCTGGCTAATGAAGTTCACAGATGACTGCAAACTAGGAGCCATAGTCAAGTCCCCAAACGATGTGGACATCCTACAGAAGGGCCTCGCTGAGACAATGCCTGGTGTCAGAGCCATGGCCTCAAGCTCAATGCCAAAAAGTGCAGTGTCACCCCCTTTGTAAAAACTCTGTACCCATGAACTACCAGATAGGCAGCAATCTACTTAACATCGAATGTGTGATAACAGACCTTGGGACCCAGGTGGACAGTAGTCTCTCCTTTGATAGTCACATCACCACAGAAGTCAGGAATTCCTTCTGCGTGGCACACCTCATCATAAAAGGGTTCTCCATCCAGGAAAAAAAAAGAGGTCATTCTTCCCCTCTACTCAACACTCATTAGACCCATTATGGAGTACAATGCTCCTTTAGGAATGTACCTCACAAGACATCTGCAACAGCTGGAAAGGCATCAGAAGTACCTCACAAAGGGGGTTACTGGCCTCACACAAATGTGCTACACTGACCGCCTCAAAAAACTCCAGCTTTACTCCGTAGCATATCACCTACTCCGAGGTGATCTCTGCCTAACATATAAAGCTATGTCAAACCCAGAGCTGTTGGACATGCTACACCTAAAGAAATCCCAATCCCTCCGAGCTACATGTTCTAGGGGACCTAAACCTTGTCACCACAATAAACAGGACATGCTTGAGGGATAGATTCCTGTCCCAGAGACTTCCCATACTCTGGAACAGGCTACCCATCTATGTCAAGCAAAGTTCTTCATTAGCACTCAAGAAAAATCTTGAAGAGTGGATGGGAAATAGGAAATACACCCCGGGGATCACTTCTGTGTCTCTGCTCGATAGTGGCACAGGAAAATAACTTTCTTGGGTGACATAAGCCAGGGAACCTTGTTGGCTAGGATTATGTAGGCCCTTGGGCCGATAGCCTAGTACCTACCTATGAACCTACAAGGTTCACAGGCTGAGGTTGCAAGTATGGTTTATCCCTTGCCACCTGAATGATCAGTGCTGCCTAAGCAAGGACACACCTCCTTCCCTTGCCATCTGAATGACCACTGGCAGGGACAATTTTGACAATGGGCTAGATATACCACATTTTTTGAGGTGCAATTAAAGCAACCTCTAGCCATATATTTGACATCTCGAATACATATAATGTCCCTCGCTAGAATATGCTTACACTGTGGACAAGCCCCACATTTATAGGTATGTAATTTTCCGGGATACTTCTATTAATTACCCCACTTTCCAACCAATTTTTAAAAGTTTTATTTTTCTTGTACACAATTGGCGGTTGAGACCTTATCGCATATAAAACTTCTGGCACACTTAAAAATAACGTCCAGTTATTTTTAATAGTCTCGATAACAGCTGGAGTATATAAACAGTAGGTAGCCTATCTAACCCAGTGTGAAAGCTGCCCCTGCTTTTATGCGGGGAAAACCTCTAGGAGGTTGAGTGACCGAATATATGAACATTTTTCTGATGTCAGAAAAGGTAAAACAACCGACACCTTATTTAAGCACATCTCATTGAATGCTACCCATAACTTTTGTTTTTTTGTGCTTGACTACCTCAAAATGAATTCTCAGGGTAAAATTATAGACAAGCATTTGAAGGTTAAAGAATTACAGTGGCAAATTAGACTGAATGCAATGGTTTATCCAGAATTAAAAGAACCTTGCTCTGTGTTGTCCTATTTTAAAGTTATGATATTATGATGCCAGGTAATCACATATAGTTTTAATTTAGGTTTTTAGGTTATCAAAGTTTTTTTTTTATAGTTTTCAAGTTTTTCTTGACTGATTATAGTTGATAACACATTACAGAACCAAGCACATTCAATTCTATCACTAGTCCAGATGTTTTGTGAAAACTTTGGATGCAGAAGTAGTGGGTGTCCTTGATTCTGGAGTGTGTTATCAGTGGGACCAGATGTATTGTGAAACTTCTGGGAGCAGTAGCTAAACCAAAAAGCAAGGAGGTAAACTGGTAATGGTGGCTCCTACCACAAAGCTCAAATTCTGCCTGTGACTTCTGTCAGTGGGAATGTGAAAGTAGGCATCCTTGAGGTCCAGAGTAACAAGGACTGCCTTTGGGCTTAGAAGTAAGGCTTTCACTGTCAATATTCTACATGTTGTTACTGTTAGGAAATTATTTAGTCTTAACAGATCTTATCCTTTCTTGATATGAGAAACAATTACGACACAGGTACACATACAGTAATGGAAAAGAAACTAAACCTTGCTAACATTTTTTTCATTTACATACACTGTTATAACATTGTTATATGATCATAGGTAAGTACTAGGCTATCTGCCCTTGTGGGCCATTTTAAGCTTAACCAATTACCCTTTTTGTGCTTGAAATAACCTATCCCATTTGGTTATAGATTGGCCTTGCCCATTCCATGGCTGATAATTATATATTGCCCCTAATGAGAATAAAGTACAGTTTTGTACCTACCATAAATGTAGATGTTCGAAGATCCACATTGCTGCAGTCCTTACTTATGGGTAGTCCCGAATACCAAAGTATTAGGCTGGTCATGGACGCCTAGATCTGACATCAGGCCAGGGTATAAAGCATGACCGGCGTCATATCCTCAGTCTTTTCTTGCCCCAGATGTCAGAAGGCCAAACCAGAAAGGCCACAGCCAAAAACAGAATACCTCCCAAAAACATGCCCAACAACAACCATCACCTAAAGCATAACACCAAGTCTAACTACAGTGGGGAAGGAGGGAGGGTAAATTGGACTGCAGCAATGTGGATCTTGAACATCTACATTTATGGTAGGTACAAAACTGTACTATGTTCTTCATCTCACATTGCTGCAGTCCTTACTTATGGGTAGAATCCCAAAGCAACGGGAAAGGGAGGTTGGTAAAACTCATAAAGCTTTAGGGGCCGCTAAAATGCCCTGTAAAATTGCAGTGGCAAATCCAGCCCTAGACTTAGAATAAAGAGGAAGGTGGTAATGTTTAGAAAAGGTATGCACTGAACTCCAAGTAGCTGCCTCCAAAATGTCTTTTGTAGCTACCCCTTAGAAAGGCCGTAGAAGTAGCAGTAGCCCTAGTGGAATGAGGCCTGATTCCAGCAGGAATCTCCTTACCATGATGGGAATAACAGAAAGAAATACAAAACCCAATCCATTTAGAAATAGTTTGTTTTGAAACAGGTTTACCCTGTGAACCCAAAGCAAAAGAAACAAACAATTGCTGAGACTGTCTGAACTCCTTGGTTCTGCTCAAATAATAACGCAACTGCCTGTGAATATCCAAAGTATGCAAAATTTTCTCCCTTTATTTTGGGGTTTGCATAAAAAGTAGGCAAATGAATAGTTTGATTTAAGGCCACACTAGAAACCACCTTAGGCATAAAGGAAGGATTAAAGATACCCTATCCTTATGAAAAATCAGGAAAGGCTCCACTGCCATGAGGGCCTGTAATTCAGAAACCCTTCTTGCAGAGGTAATGGCCAACAAAAAAGCAGTTTTCCATGACAAATACTTTAACTCGGCAGTAGCTGCAGGCTCAAAAGGTTGTAGAGTGAGTTTTTCCAACACAAAATTGAGATCCCAAGCAGGAGTAGGAGCTCTACGTGGGGGTCTTATATTCTTTGCCCCTCTAAGAAATTGCTTAAACCAAGGATGAGAGAATAAAGGAGGGTCACAATCATAGTGAGCAGAAATGGCTGCAGCATGGACCTTTATTGAGGAGAAAGACAAACCCTTGTCCAATAACTCAGTAAGATATTGAAGAGCAACACTTAAAATCAGGTTTGGAAACATCAAAGTCCTTTCCTTTGCTCCAAATAAAAAATCTCCTCCATTTATCAGCGTAAACTTTCCTGGTACTAGGCCTCCTGGCCTCCAAAATAACATTCAAAACTTGTTGTGGAAGCTGAGACCCTCCACAGTCTAAAACAGAATATGCCAGGCTGTTAGATGTAGAGACTGAATCTTGACATTGAGGAAGTGACTGTCCTCTTGTGACAAAAGGTGCGGGATCAAAGGCAGAGGCCATGGAGGTTCTCGTACTAAGCTCCTCAGTAGTGGGTACCGGTGTTGTCGAGGCCAATCCGGTGCTATCAAAATCATGGTTGGCTTGTCTTGTCTGGCCTTCAAGAGTACCTTGGCAAGAAGAGGCAGAGGTGGAAAGGCATATACATGCAGACTGTTCCAACTGAATGATAGAGCGT
Source organism: Protopterus annectens (assembly GCF_019279795.1). NCBI lineage: Eukaryota > Metazoa > Chordata > Ceratodontiformes > Protopteridae > Protopterus > Protopterus annectens. Next base: position 167,889,648 of record NC_056749.1, read on the forward strand.
CCACCTTCCAAGCTGTGTGATGAAACATTTTTGTGCAAAACTTTGGCAACTGGTAATTTAGTGGAGAAGTGAACAGATCTATGTCTGGAGTTGAAATACATGAGGATCCAATTTCCACTCATGAGGATCCACTATTTGTCTGCTCAATACATCTGCTAAGGAGTTCTGTGCTCCTGGTAGAAACCTTGCCTGAAGATTGAGGTGTAGATTGAGAGCAGTTTCCCACAGAATCATCGCTTGCCTGCAAAGAGGGTAAGAATGGGTTCCCCCCTGCTTGTTGATGTACCACATGACAGTAGTGTTGTCTGTTTGAATCAACACCTGCCCTGGGTGAAGTAAATCTTTGAAAGCCATCAATGCAAACTGGACTGCTAACATTTCCTTCAAGTTGATATGCAAATGTTGGAGTTTGACAGGCCACGTGTTTTGCACCCATTTTCCATTGAGGTGTGCTCCCCAAGCCTTGTCCGAGGCATCTGTCGTTAGAATCTGACTCGCCTCTGGCCGGGTCACAGAGAGTCCCTTGTTTAGGTGACATTTCTGAGCCCACCACAAAAACTCCTTCCGAATGCAAGGCATTATCTGAATGACAGTGTCTAGATCTTGGCAGTGCTGTGTCCATACATTTTTGAGATACCATTGAAGCTTCCTCATATGCAATTTGGCATTGGGAAGCACCAGAATACAAGATGCCATGAACCCCAAGGCTTGAAGGACTGTCCTTGCAGTCAGCCTGGACCGTAGAGACATTTGATGGAAATAAAGAGAAAGGCTTCTTTGTTTGTCCGGGGTCAAAAAGGCCATCTGGGAAGCTGTATTCAGTCTCACACCCAGAAAGCACATGTCCTGAGAGGGTACTAGACTCGACTTTGTTTCGTTCACAGAATACCCTAGGCATCTTAACACTGCCATCACATACTGTAGATGATGAAGAAGTTCGTCCTTTTCTTGTGCAATAATCAGGCAATCGTCCAAATAAGGATAAATCTGTATTCCTCTTAGTCTGAAAAATGCTATCACTGGAGCCAGAACCTTTGTGAACACTCTGGGTGCAGTAGATAAGCCAAAGGGCAATGCAGAGAACTGATAATGTAAATTTCCAGCCCGAAAACGTAGGTACCTCCTGCAAATGGGCCTGATAGGAACATGAAGGTAAGCCTCTGAGATCCAGAGTAACCATCCAGTGATCTTTTCCCAACAGAGGTAAAAGTTGTTGTAAAGTCAGCATCTTGAACTTTGGAATGTCCAGGTAAGTGTTGAGGATAGATAAATCCAAAATTGGTCTCCACGTGTTCCCTTTCTTTGGAACTAGAAACAGGCGGGAATAAAATCCTAGGCCCACTTCTGACAGAGGAACTGGCTGTATAGCTCCTGTTTGAAGAAGTAAAGAAATTTGTCTGCGAGCCTCTATCCTTTGCCGAGGAGGGACGTCTGGCATGCCTTTGAAAGGAGGCATGGTATGGAAATAGAACTTGTAACCTCGGTTTATAATGTCCAATACCCATTTGTCCTGGGTGACTAAATGCCAATTTTGTTGAAAAGAGCCAACTTTCCTCCCAAAGGAGCTGCCAGGCAAGAAGAATCTGGCAGCTGAAAATGTAGGTCATTGGGCCTGTTTACGAAAGGATTGGCCCCTGCCCTCACCAGCAGATTGAGCAGGTGAACTCCATTGTCTCGGCCTGAAAGTACTCTGAGCTCTGCCCCTACCACGCCTAGATCTACCCCTAGACTGAGAATCAGAAGAAGGGTATGTCCACCCCTTAGCAGGCCAATTTCTACTAAACTTTGGAGGTTGTACCTGCAAAAAATCTTTAACAGTCTGCATAGACTTAGCCTTGTCTTCCATTTTCTTTAAGACTGACTCCACAGGAGGACCAAACAAAACTTCAGACTGTAAAGGGCATCCAGAATTCTAGACTTAACATGCTCAGACAAATTCTGATCCTTAAGCCAGGCGTGCCTACGAATAACTGAACCAGTGGCAGCCACCCTAGAAGAAGCCTGTAAAGCATCAAAACCACATTGCAAAGAGTGCTTACCCACCTGTTCAGAAACATGCACTAAATCCTGCAATTCTTTACACTCTATGCCCTCTGCCAAAGCATCCACTTTAGACCTTAGCTGAGAAAGGAAGAAATTCTGATACTTCAACATATGAAACTGGCAGTTCAAAGCTCTCATTGCTAAAGTAGAAGAGGTATACACCTTCTTACCCCATCTATCCAAAGCTCTAGCTTCCTTATCCAGAGGAACCGGATTCTTAACAACAGAGGCTCTAACACCCTTAGGCCCCTGACTAATAGTTTCTGGGTCCGCCCTAGGACTCTTATACAGATATTTATGAGCCTCAGGCACCCTGTAATACCTGTCCGGTTTAACTGGGGCAGGAGGCACAGAATCTGGATTAAGGAAGCTTCGAAAAAACATCTGAAACAACATCCAAAACCGGAGGTATAGCTAAGGGTCTATGCTGTGGTAAACAAGAACTCCCTAAGTCTCTTCCGTGAATCAGAGTAATCCTGTCCCTCCCACTGAAAATGCTCCCTCATGGAATGCAGAGTTTCTGAAAATGAAAAATCCTCTGGAGGAGAAGCAGAAGGAGTGGAATCCTCTGCATCAGAATCAGAATAAGGAGGAAATCTTGAATGTCTTCAGCAGAAGACTCTGAATCATCTGAGGCCTGCTCCAAACTTTCCAACTCTGGCTCCATCCTGGGCCTTTTATCAGGAGGGGGCATAGAACCTCTAATTAAAGTAATCAAATCCTCTGCCATTTTAAGCATGTGTTTTTAGGCACAGACCCTGAAGAACCAGAACTGACACCAGAGGAAGGCAAGACAGACCTGCCCTTAGAAGGAGCCTTAGAAACAGTAGCAGAAGGCCTAACCACCTTAGGCATAGAAGGGAGAATAGTAACCTGAGGCCCCTTCAGCCTGACCTGCCTCCTGAGAGGCCACATCCTGTAAAATCAAAGTTTCCCCCTGGGACTCAACAGAAACTTCAGCCGGATCCACCTGTTCAGCTGTAGCTTCTAAAGGTCCGGCATCCGAAACAGACGAATCATCCTGCCTAGGCTTTAAAGATTTGTCTTTCTTAGTAGAAGCGGCCGGAACATCCGACGGCATATTATAATTACACCTCTTGCCAAAGACTAACCTAGCGCAATCTAACCTCTGTTTTATAGTGCGCTTATTAAACCTAGCACAAAACCGACACCCGACTACGCCGTGTTCGGTCCCAAACAAGGAATACAAAGCGAGTGGTAATCCCTATGCGGTATCTGTTTCCCACAAGAAATACAATTATTCACTTTTTCTGACATCCGTAAGTAACTGAGGCAAGAAAAACAAAAATATTCTAACGGGTACTTAGCCCAACTTGGTATCGGTCTGAAACTCCGAAAACGAAAAATTTCAGAAACGGCACTTGCGCTGCTTCTGCATCGGACCATGCGGCAAAAAAGACTGAGGATATGACGTCGGTCATGCGCCTTTATACCCTGACGCTCTGATGTCAGATCTAGGCGTCCATGACCGGCGTCAGCCTAATACTTTGGTATTCGGGCCGACCGAGGACAGCGGACTACCCATAAGTAAGGACTGCAGCAATGTGAGATGAAGAACATCTGGGATCATACCATAGATCACTTAAGGGGATCCATGCATGGGATAAAGCATGTAGGAGCTGCCTACATTCATTGGTAATACAGGGGGCAGTCCTGGGGTAAATTTTCTGTTTCCCATCCATAGATCTAAGTTGCACTTAAATATGGACAGGGATTAGCTTTGTTTCTATGTGGATGGGGAGTCTATTCCACACCAGCAGTATCTTCTGTAAAATATACCTATTATTACTATGATTATACTATTATAATTATTTATTCTTTATATACATTTTTTTTCTTTACAGCAGCTCTCATTTAGTCCAACATTACATAAATTACTAAAATTCCTGCCTTCCCTAAAATCTCACTCCTCCTCCTGAACATTATTTTGCATGTATTTTTCCCACAAAAGTATGTAACAGCCTTCAATAAAACTCTGTGTTTTCCAGGACATTGTCTATGACTTGTACTGTGCCAAGAGCCAACATCTCACATAATATGGGGCCTAAGAGAGTTTTATGTCACGGTGATGGAGACGGATGACCTTTTCTTTGAGGTCTCCCCATATAATTTACCTTGCATCCCCTGATTGTAATTGGTAGTACCCATTTTCCTGAGGCAATTCTGACCCACTGCAGTTAAGAAGAGGTCAAGTGACTAGTTATCTTGGTAACTGAATGCAGAAACAAGTTTGGGGGGGTTAAGGGCAGAGGTGGAAGTTTTCTGGATTGCAACTGGCATTGAGTGGATGGAGACTAATGTAGTCAGAGTTGCCCCCTGACGAGTGATGGGACTGGAGACCCTCCCACCTCCCACTGTCTTCATGCTGTCATATACTGTTTTGTGTCACCTCTCTGTCTTTAGGATGCTTGGCTTTACCTTGCCCATGGTAGTAAAGTCTTTGTTAGGAAGGGTAGTTTCTATTATACTTGGAAATCAGAGGCTGCAACAGATGTTTTATCGACTCCATTGACTTCTCTCTGTCCTTCAGTTTTTTGAATATTTTGTACTCCTGGGGTCCAAAGAGAAAATCTTTGTGAGCTATACCTTCACATCCTTGCACACAGACTGTGTCCTCAGCCATGATTGTCTTCTAGTACCTGACCCTGTTGCTGCAGCCTTGGATGCTGTGTCCACAGTTTACAGCATCCTTCAGGTTTACAAATTTGTATTTAGGTTAGTATGGAAGTTTTCAGGTCCTCATTTTGCACTTCATCACAACACTTAATACTTCCTTGAGGACATGTTCCTGGCATTTCAAAATTGGGGTCTGGCAGTTCAGTGTCCTGAATGCCAGGGTTGCAGAGGACTATACCTTCCCCCAATCTACCCGTAACGTACATTTGCTGTCATTGCGAAGAGAGTTGCATCCCAAACCCAGTCTTATTCCCTTTGTGGATTTCAGAAGCTCCATATTCTGTTGTGCAACAGGGTTGTTAGAGAAAATTGTGAGGGTCCTGTACCATATGGAGAAAGTACAGTTGTGTACCTACCATAAATGCAGATGTTTGAGTGTTCTCACTGTTACAGTCATTACACTTGGGTTATCCTGCTGGCAGGCTACCTGCAGTCAGCCTGAATTCCAAAGTCGTGGACCGGCGTCGGTTGCTGTCGCCTCTTCCCTGCCATCAGTGCTTCTTCCCTGACGCCATTTTCTTCAGTTTTTCTTGCCCCAGATGTCAGGTGCCCCCAAAAGGATAGGCTAAAACATGCTGCTTATAAAAGCATGCACTAAAATAAACAATACCTTCATCTACAAGCAAATACACCACATAGGTTGTATAAAACAAAGTACAGATAAGTCCCAGCAAAGAAAGGGGGATGGTGGGTGGGTAACCTGGACTGCAACAGTGAATACACTCGAACATCTACATTTATATAGTAGGTACACAACTGTACTATGTTCATCATGTTTCACTGTTGCAGTCATTACACTTGGGTTGAATCCCAAAGCTGAGGTTGGGCGGCTGGATCTAAATAGAATTAGGAGTGGCTATAAGGCCCTGCAGAACTGCAGTGGCAAAGCCTGCTCTGGATTTAGAGTAAAGAGGTAAGTGGTAATGCTTAGTAAAAGTGTGCACTGAAGTCCAAGTTGCAGCCTCTAAAATATCCTTGGTTGGTACTCCTCTGAGGAAGGCAGTTGAGGTGGCTGCTGCCCTGGTAGAATGTGGTCTAATGCCCTTAGGCACTGATTTGCCATGTTGAGAATAGCAGAAACAAATGCAGTGTCCTATCCATTTTGAAATAGTCTGCTTTGAGATAGCCTTTCCTTGTGATCCTGCAGCATACGCCACTAAAAGTTGCTCAGTCTCTCTGAAAGCTTTAGTTTTGTCCAAATAGAAGCGTAGCTGTCTGTGTATGTCCAAAGAATGCAGAAGTCTCTCCCCTTTATTCTGTGGGTTTGGGTAAAAAGTAGGCAAATGAATGGTTTGGTTAAGAGCCACACTGGACACTACCCTTAGGCATAAATGTTGGGTTTGTCCTTAGAGAAACCCTGTCCGGATGGAAGATAATAAAAGGTTCCTCAGCCATTAATGCCTGTAGCTCTGAGACTCTTCTTGCTGAAGTTACTGCTAGGAGCAGAGCTGTTTTCCATAAGAATATTATCTCAGCTGTATTAGCTGGCTCAAAAGGAGGCAGTGTGAGTTTTTCCAAGACAAAATTGAGGTCCCATGCAGGTATTGGTGCTCTCCTTGGAGGTCTTATGTTTTTAGCCCCCCTGAGGTACTGCCTAAGCAATGGATGTGAAAAAATAGGTGGATCCGTATTGTAATGAGCTGAAATGGCAGAGGCATGGATCTTAATTGATGAGAAGGATAGGCCTTTGTCCAGCATCTCAGTTAGATATTGTAAAATCTGAGGAATATTTGGAGCAAGCGTGTCAATTCCTTGTGCCTGGTTCCAAGCACAGAATCTCTTCCATTTTTCTGCATAAGATTTTCTGGTACTGGGCCTCCTGGCCTCCAAAATAACATCCATAACCGCTTTAGAGAGAGGTGTATTCTGAATTGTTACACTATCCCCCATGCAGCTAGATTTAGGGTTCTGAGCTGGCTGTGCAGGATCGGATTGTTTTGTTGGGTCAGTAAATGAGGAATTTGAGGCAATGTCCAGGCTAGGCCTTGAGACAAGCTCCTTAGGATTGGGTACCAGTGTTGATGTGGCCAATCCATGGCAATCAGTATCATTTGTGGCTTCTCTTGTCTGACCTTTAGGAGTACCTTGGGGAGGAAAGGCAGTGGAGAAAAGGCATATACTGTAAGGTTGTTCCAGCTGAATGACAAAGCATCCACTTTCCATGCTTGTTTGTGATAAATCCATGTGTAGAATCTCTGAAGTTGGCAGTTGTGAGGGAAGGCAAAAAGATCTATGTCTGGGCATCCCCATTTCCTTGTTATCATGTTGAAGATTTGTGGATCTAGTTTCCACTTGTAAGGATCCATGAGGTTTCTGCTTAGTTCGTCTGCCAGAGCATTTGTTTTTCCTGGCAGGAATTGTGCTTGCAGGTGTACTTGGTAAGTCAATGCTGTGTTCCACAAAATCATGGCTTGACTGCAGAGGGGGTACGAATGTGCACCCCCCCCTGCTTGTTTATGTACCACATGACTGTGGTGTTGTCCATCTTTATCAGCAGCTGTCCTGGATGAAGTAGGTCCTTGAAGGCTGTCAGGGCATTTTGTACAGCTAGCATCTCTTTTTGATTGATGTGAAGATGCCTTTGGCTTGGGGGCCATGTGCCCTGAATACATTTTCCTGCCATGTGGGCCCCCCAGGCATAATCTGATGCATCTGTTAGTGTTTGCCTGGCTGTGGGTAAAGTGAATGGCTGTCCCTTGTTGTGGTGACAGGCCTGTGCCCACCATCGAAACTCCTGTTTTAGGCAGGGAATGAGTGAAATTAATGATTCCAGGCTGTGACAATGTTGAATCCAAACACTTTTTAGATACCATTGTAGTTTCCTCATATGCAGTTTTGCATATGGAATTAGCAGAATGCAGGATGCCATGTAGCCCAGAGCCTGCAGAATTTTTCTTGCAGATAGCTGGGTTTTTGTTGCCATGCTTTCGAAGTAAGAAGTTAGTTGCCTTTGTTTGTCTGGAGTGAGATGAGCTATCTGGGCAGTTGTATTTAAGCTTGCACCCAGGAATATTATCTCTTGACAGGGTACTAATTTTGATTTCTTTTCGATAACTGTGTACCCTAGGCAAATTAGTAATCTTTTTACAAATGCCAGATGCTTTAGTAGAATGTCTTTGGTCTCTGCTTGAATAAGGCAGTTGTCCAAGTAGGGATATATTTGAATTCCTCTTTGTCTGCAGAATGCAATTACTGGTGCCAGGCATTTTGTGAAGACCCTGGATGCAGTAGATAAGCCAAAGGGCAGTGCAGAGAATTGGTAGTGCATTTAGCCAGCTATGAATCTGTGGTATCTTCTGCAAGACTGTCTGATTGGGACATGCAGGTATGCCTCTTTGAGGTCCAAAGTTACAAGCCAAGCCTTCTTGCCCAACATGGTCAGAAGCTGCTGCAGAGTCAACATTTTGAATTTTGGAATGTCCAGAAAAGTATTTAGAATAGACAGGTCCAGAACTGGTCTCCATGCTTTGTCCTTTCTTCGTACTAAGAAAAGTCTTGAGTAAAATCCTTGTCCCTGCTCTTGTTGTGGCACTGGCTGAATAGCCCTCGTGTCCATGAGAGATGAAACTTGTTTTTGTGCCTCTGCCCACTGATTGTGTGGCAGGTCTGGCATACCTTTTGCCTTTGGAAGGGTGTGAAAGTGAAACCTGTAGCCCTGAGAGACTATATTTAAGACCCATTTGTCCTGGGTGATCATGTGCCAATTTTGTGAAAAAAGTGCTAGCTTTCCCCCTAAGGGTGCTGCCAAAAGATAAATGCTTGGCATTGGCAGAGGGAAGTCATTGGGACTTTTCCTAAATGGCTTTGATTTGTCTTCTCCGTGTTTGGAGGTAGAAGCACCCCATTGTTTGGACCTGTATGAGCCCTGGGGCTGTTGTCTGCCTCTAGGGCATCTGTATCTGCCTCTTTGTGGCCTGTCTGACACGGGAAAGGACCAATTCTTAGAAGGCCAGTTTTTGCTAAATCTGGGTGGCTGTACCTGGAAGAAATCCTTTACTGTCTGCATAGATTTAGCTTTATCCTCCATTTTCTTCAACACCTCTTCTGCCTTAACACCAAACAAAGTATCTTGCTGTAGTGGAGCATCCAATAATTTTGCTTTAACATGATCAGGCAGAGTCTGTTCCTTTAACCAAGCATGCATTCTAATGACAGAACCTGTTACAGCGGCCCTGCAAGAGGCCTCCAGTGAATCATAACCACATTGCAAAGTATGCTATCCCACTTGTTCAGCTGCATGCAATAAATCCTGCATTTCCTTGTTCTCAGAACATTCAGAATTTGTCAACATTTTCTGTTTTAGCAGAGACATTAAGTATTGCTGATATTTAAGCATATGAAACTGACAATTTAAAGCCCTTACAGCCAAGGTAGCAGAAGTGTAAACTTTTTTTCCCCATCTGTCCAGTGCCCTTGAATCTCTAGCTGAGGGGACAGGGTTTTTTGCAGTAGCGGCCTTGACCCCTTTGGGACCTTGAGAAATAGTTTCTGGGTCAGCAGCAAGGTTTTTATATAGAAATTTATGAGAGTCTGGAACCCTGTAGTATCTGTCTGGCTTAACAGGTGCAGGAGGTAGAGAGTCGGGAGACAGGCCGGACTCTGAAAATACATCATCTACAATGTCTAGAACAGGTGGAATAGCAAGAGGTCTGTGCTGAGGTAGTAAAAGAAAGTCTCTGAGCCTTTTCTTAGAATCTGAGTAATCTTGGCTCTCCCAGTGGAAATGCTTCCTCATGGTATGCAGGGTTTCCCCAAAGGAGTAATCCTCAGGAGGAGAAGCTGAAGGAATAGATTCTTCAGCATCAGAAACCTCATAGGGAGGAATAGAGTATCCCTGTTCTGAAGAGGAGTCAGAGGAAATGGAAACCTGGTCAGAGGAATCATATTCAGTGTCTTGCCTAGGCCTCTTATCAGGAGGGGGATGGGAACCTCTGATAAAAGTAATTAGGTCTTCGGCCATTTTGAGCATCTGTTTCTTAGGCATGGAAGTCTGTCCTGAAGAGTGCTGTACTTGTTTCCTTGTCTTTAAAACGGTTTTGGTCTTTGTCTTGGATGCTGAAGTTGGCTTGATATAAAGCTGTGTAGGTCTGAAAACACCCTCAGAAGCCGATGCCTGCTCAGCGGCTCCGGACCCATCTGAGGGATTAGTTTCCGAAGGACCAATACCTTGAGTATCCAGAGGCCTAGTTGTCTCCACGTGGGAGTCTGAGGCGGCCTGTGGCTCTGAGGTAGCGGGTGTCAGGGGCTGCAAAATGCCTCACTGAGAACTGGCAAACTGGCAGCTGGCCTAGAAGAGGCTTCGTCGGTTTTGGACCTCGGATGCCTGTCCTTTTCTTTTTCCTTGCATTTTTATGAACTCAGGTCGTCTGCTGTTCTGGTGGCATTGTATAGTTAAACCTTCGGCCAAAGTAATGAAAAGCAAAATCATACCGATGCTTAACAGTGCGTTGGTTAAATCTAGCACAAAACCGACAACTAGCAACGTCGTGGTCAGGGCCTAGGCAAGGAATACAGTAAGAATGAAAATCCTTATGAGCTATTTGCTTCCCACAAGAAATACAATTGTTAACTTTTTCTGACCTCGGTCTGGAGCAAGAAAAAAAGTTTCCCCAATGGGGTACTTAGCTTTATTGAAGACTTCGGATCTGAAATTCAATTTCGAAAATCTCAGGAGTCAGCCGACCGGCACTTGCGAACTGCTTTTGCTTTGGGCACCGTGCGGCAAGAAAGACTGAAGAAAATGGAGTTGGCTGCATCTTTTATGCCCCTGGCGCACTGATGTCAGGGAAAAGGCGACAGCGACCGACGCCAGACCAGGACTTTGGAATTCAGGCCGACTGCGGGTAGCCTGCCAGCAAGATAACCCAAGTGTAATGATTGCAACAGTGAAACACAATGAACATCTGCTCAGGCTTCTTGGAGTTTGTCTCCAGACAGGCAGCATTAAAGGTATACAGGAGAGCTTCCTGCACTGGAAGAATACATACTGGTTTAGGAGGGTCTAGCCCTAAGAAATCCAAGCCCTCTTCCGGGAGGCTTAGGCCTTATAAGTTTGCCATTAATAAATATATTATTAAGAAATAAATACTAGATGTGTCATATGATGGCGAATCAGAGGAAGACATCTTCACTGACTGCATCATAGGATAAGGGTAGATGACATCTGGGATTTACAGTTCATATCATCATCCTAATCGTCAGAAGCAGAGGACTCTGACTCTCAAAGGACAGACTTACTTTTTCTTTTGGTTTGGACTCCTGATACACAGCACTGACTAGCTTCTTGTTAGACGTTCTGCAAGAACTGAAAAAAGCCTTGAACCATCTCAGCCCAATCCTGGGAGGAAGGTAGGGTGGGCAGGTACTTCACTTGGGCAGACATCTGTGACTACAGCTTCCGAGTCTTAGCATAAAGAGTGGTGTTTTGTGGATTTCTGAACCAGAGCAGGGATGTTCTTGGGTTCTGTGAGCTCAGATGTCTTCCCTACAATAACAAAGTTGATGCCACCATCTACTTACTTAATGGCAAAGTGTCATTCAGGAGCCAATATCTCACCATCCGCAGCTGCCTGTTGCCTAATTATATTGCAGTGGGACATGTTGGGTGTCAAGATCTTGACAGCTTCCCTAAGCAGCGTCACTAGAGGACTCAGATGTTGCAGACATGAGGATCAGGGGCTTCAGCAGCTCTCCACGGAGCTGATATCCTTGGACTTCGGGTCCTCCAATAATTTATCACATTCTGGGGTCTCCCTGGACTTCTCCTTTGGAATTTGCTTTACTGTCCTTTTCTTTTGGAAGGGGAACATCGCAGTCATTTGCTTACTGTGGCTCTGTTGAATACAGCTGGTTTCCCAAGCTGGGTGTGAGCTTCTTGGTCAGACATGCCTGAAAGGGCCTCATGGCTCGTCTTAAGGATCTCCAGTTTAAACCCTGTCAGACGACACACGAACATTAACTAATGTTTCAGCAGATTTTTTAATGTAATGCCTACTGTCAACATAACACAATGAAAGTTGTAAGAGTCTATTTAAATAAAACTTAGAGAGACCTTCTGAAAACATATGCTGATGCTATCACCGAATACAATCACAGCAGTAATGCAGAGTTGTGTCACTGTGAATGGCTAAACATCTGCATCCTCTTTATAGCAGTGTGTATTTGAGAACTACAATTCATGCCTGTAAAACAGTATTGTGTCATTTTAGTTACAGCAATTTACAAAATAACACTAACCATGCAAGCTGATGTAAAGGCAGAAGTGCCACAGAGATCGATACATTAAAAAAAACATTTTTTTTTTCAAATTGCTGCTGGATTTATCCTTTAAACGGTCCTTTAATGCTAACTGTATAAAGTTCTCATACCACTTAGTACTGGAACAGGTTTCCTCATAAAGCTAAACTTAGTTGGAGACGAGATAGAATTTTTTAAAAAAAATAAACCTTACAGTTTTCACTGTAACAGGCATATGAAGGAAACCAGATGCTGCACTTAGGTTGTGGTCAGGATTGGTAGCTGGCTGAAGACATAGACTTAACTCGTGGGGAGATCTTGGTTCCATGTACAGGAATTGGCAGTCTATAACTAAAAGGGAGCTAGATCCAAGCTGAGAATATGCAGGGAGTGTGAGAGAGTGACAGTGAAGGGACCTCCTGTATCCCCTATATTCTTCTGAGATGTGACGGTATACTTGAAAGATCACTGCAGGGCTAGTCTGCCAAGGTAGTTTCCTACCATCTCTGTAGCCAGCCTGATGGGCATGGGAATCTTGAAGCAATGTAGCAATTGTCTCATGTATACTTGACAATAACTTAATCCTGAAACAAGTAAATACTATATGTGAGAGATGCAGTTATACTATGAAAATTGAGGCAAGCCTCTCACATACAGACAAATCAAATGCCAAACAGGTTGTCAGCACACACACATTACTTCCCACACTAAATAAGAGTTTAGCACATAAACCTTCATATGCGGAGGTACTTTCTGTAACTTCCCAAAAGCTCAGTGGCATCCCAAATGCTGCCTTGAGAAACCACATATACATACAACAAAGCAAACAACAACCACAACACATAATACACACACCAATGTCTCAAGCAAACAAGACCATAAGGCAAAACACCACAAAGCCCAACGTACTGGTCATAGGAGACTCCACAGTGAGGCAATCAGTTGTCCCCCTTAGCAGGCTGGATAAAGAAAAGGTTACAGTTAGCTGTCTGCCAGGTGCTAGGATCCATAAGATCACACAAGCATGCAAGTCATTCAGCAACAAGTACCAGCATGACTCTGTCATAGTCAATGTGGGTGTGAATGATCGGAGATGTACCTCCTCTGACTACATGACAATAGACATGATTAAGCTCTCAGACTGTGTGTCACAGACATGTATGAAGCCTAGCCTTGAGCAGCATTCTACCCTCACCAAGCATGATGCCACAATACAAATAAAAACTGATTAACTTTAGCAACTGGCTTAAAATTTGGTGTCAGTCCAAGGAGATCCAATACCGGTCAGCCTTTAGCCACCCCTATAGTGCCTTTTTAGGCAGTGTCAAAGTAACCAACCCCCCAATGTAACAAAATCTTCTCTTGATATGCTCAAGGTACTGCTGCTCAATGCTAGGAGTCTAAACAAGAGACTGCAGTCCCTAGAAACATTCCTCACCTTGGAAAATTATGACGTCTGTGCAGTCAAAAAGATGTGCATCAATGTTGCAGAAAGCACCCCAGCCATGCAAGGCTGCAACGCCTTCCATACATTCAGACCACCAGCTGATCAAGAAAAAAAAACAAAGGAGGAGGTGTATCCAGATTCATACAGGAGAAGTATAGCTCAAGACTGGGCAAACAGTAAGTCTCTCTCAAGCCTCTCCATGGCCAGCTAACCATAGGGAAAATCACCTACCACATCTCTTCAAGCTATAGGCTCCCCACCATGAAACAGGAAAAAAACAATGCTTACCTGGACTTACTGGAGTCACACAGCATGCAGCCCAATACTTTACTCATGGGTAATTTTAACTATCCTACCATTGCCTGGGGAACATACATGACCACTGACATGCAGGCTCAGAAGTTCTTGGACTTAGTCAATGCAAATGTAAGAGCTGATCGGCACACCCATTAGGGGCTCAAATGCACTGAACATAGTACTGACTAACATGGGGGAGCACTGCACCCCACCTTACCCCCTGTGCAATGTTCTCTTTGGTAAGACTGGACCAAAACAGTCTCCATCGAAATAAATATTTGGACAGATACACTATCAAGCTAAAAATGTTAAAAAATTTCTCCAAGACAAATTATCTCCTGCTAAGCAACGGCATAAGAAATTTCAAAGCTCCTCTGAATACAGAAAACATAGAATCCTGTGCTGAGGTGTACACTAACACCCTGTACAGCCATTTAAGCAGCTGTAATAGAATGGTCAGTACTGGACCAGATTAAACCTAGGTCTTGTTGGAAAAAACACCCACCCTGGTGGACCCCTAGTATAAATAGGTTATACAAAAAAAGAAAGAAACTGACATCCAAAATTAAGTGGGAACAGGTTCAGCAGAATAAGAAATCCCTCACTAGTCTAAACAAACAAATCAGAGATCTGATGAAGTCATCAAAAGCAAATTATGAAGAAAAATAGCCTCCCTAGCCAAGGAAAATCACAAATCATTTTAACTATGTCTGTAATCTTAAGTGGAATACCCAGCTATGCACAGAACTGGTTGTGGATGGTGTCGCATGATGTCTTTTGTATTCAAATGAGACACTGAGGCACTGTGATTGGTACAAGTTATTTACTGCACATAAACACATCAGGAGCTGTAAATGGAACATATACTTAAGCTAACTGACTGACTCATTACTTCAAACACATTTGCATGTGCATCTCCACTCATGCCTGCATTCACTCTGACTGACTATACAAAATGGCACTGATTTTGCAAGTGCTCAGTAACTTATATGCACATTCTATCTAGCTACAATGGCTGACTAGGTACAATGCGCACAATGATCTACATCCTCCCTCTTTGATTTGTTCGACATGCAATAGGAGAACAAGATATTTTTAACAAGCTAGATATCACATCAGCATATAACAAAGAAATTTAAGTCCAAGTCGCTGTGCATCTTGGAATGGGTCTGGAAATTCTATCCGATCTGGTCACATAAAAACTCTGACTGGGTTTAGCAACAGTGACAGTTTCTGGGGGTTCTCTCTAATTGGAACTTCGGGAGTTACATCAGGATTACTTGAAGAAAGTAAACTATCCTCTGGAATTCGAACAAATGTAGAGTAACTCTTGAGAAAAAGAGTCTCTGGCACATACAATCTGCTGCGTCACTGGTCTGGAGACTTGTAATATGTGTCTTCGATTCCTTCTGAAGCCCATTCCTTCAGATTGTATTATGCAAGATCTTGGTTCTTCATAAAGGTTTTTGACAATACCCACTCAGTCATATCCTTTAGATGTTTGCATTCTCATAACTTCTCCTTGTCTTAATTGTCTAAGAGGTTTGCTGGATGCATCATAGTACAACTTTTGTGACGGACATTTTCTGGAAAGTTGAGCCTTGACTATTCTGTTGTTCTTTAAATTTGGTATTAACAATTGTTTGCTGATTAGTAAAGGTCTTCTTGTTTGTCTGGACATTAATCTCTGAGCAGGTGAACCAAGCAAGTTATATTGAGGAATGTTTCTGAGAAAAACATTGGTACCATCTCTCTTGGATTTCTCCAACAAATGTTTCGCACTTTCAAATGCACCCTCAGCTAATCCATTGGACTGTGGATACTCAGGACTACTAGTAACATGGACAAAGTCCCAAGACTCAGCAAATTTCTTAAACTGATGACTTGTAAATTATGCACCATTGTCAGATATAACTTTGTGCGGACCACCATGAACTGAAAAATGTCTCTCCAACTTTGTAATGACAGTGCTGGACATTAAGTTAGGAAGAAGGTAAATTTCAAACCAGTCTGACTAAAAGTCTACAAACACCAAGTAATGCTGAGGATTCTATTCGAAAATATCAGTACCAACCGTCGACCATGGTAATTCGGGAATCTAGTTTAGCTGAAGTGGTTCCTTTTGTTGGTGTTATTTAGTACTATTGCAAATTGAACATGCTAGAGTTTCCTTCTCTACATCTTTTGACACAAAAGGCTAAAATACTACGCTTCTTGCTCTTCCTTTAGTTGAATCAGTACCCAGGTGACTACAATGCAAAATTTTGATATATTCCTGTTGTAATGCTTTAGAAATTACCACTTTAGGACCTTTCATGAGGATACCATCTTCCATCATGAGCTTATCTCTGTAAGGAAAACACTTCTGAATGTCAAGTGGTAAACTAGTTTGTTGTGCTGACCATCTCAGACTTAGAGAACTGGGTCTGAAGCTGTAAGATTTCTGAGTTTACCAGGAAAAGTTTCTGACTTTCATGACTTCAGAGTCTGCTTTCTCGTTTTCATGCTGTTCTGTTGTTTGTCTCGGTGCTCGTGACAAAGCATCTGCAAGGTATAGATATCTTCCTTTAGTATAGACTATATTGAAATTGTACTACTGCATGTTTAACATCATGTGTTGCAGGAGTACTGGGCCAGTATGTACTGGCTTTTTCAGAACCGTCACTGGAGTTTAGTGATCAGTCTCTATTTGAATAGGTTTGTATTAATATAATCAGTGAACTTTGAATATGCAAACACTACTGCCAAAAGCTCTTTCAATTTGCTCATACTGCATCTCAGTTTGGGTTAAAGTTCTGGATGCATAGGCTACTGGTATGCCTTCCTGAAGACATGCTGCATCAAGACCATACTTTGAAGCATCAGACAAAAGAGTTACAGGTTTGTGAACATCATAATATCTCAATGTGGGTGGGCTGGCAATTTTCTGCTTCAGAATGTCAAATGCTTTTTGGTGTTGTTCCAACCAGGACTAGTTTACATTTTTGCATGCCAACTCATGTAAGAGTGCTGCTGAAAGCTCACTCAGGTCTGGGATGAACTTTCCTAAAAAGTTGACCATAATAAGAAAACTTTGTAAAGATGCGACGTTGTCTGGAACTGGCATATCAAGAACTGCTGCTTGCTTAGACAGATCTGGTTGTAAGCCAGAACTGATAACAAATGACCGACATAAGTAACTTCTTTCAGTATGAATTTGCATTTCTGAGGATCCAGTTTAAGATTAATTTCATGTGCATGGTCTAGAATTTTCCTGACATTTCCTATCATGTTCGACTTCACCATTGCCCCCTACAATAATGTCGTCTACTATAATAGCACATGGATAACCTGAAAAAAAATAGTTCCATCACACATTGAAATACTTCACTGGAAGAATTTATCTCAAATGACAATCTCAAAAATATGCATCTACCAAATGGTGTACTGAAAGTGGTTAACAATGAAGAAATTGCCAAAATGAACTTTTTACATCTAAGACTGAAAAAACAGTGGCATTTGGCACGAGAGTGGCCACTACTTCTACAGCACACATTGGATGATGAGGACGCTTAAGTGCTTTAAGTCTGTCGGATTGATACATATTTGAATATCAACTGAAAATTTTCTTATGAGCTATGACCATGGAGGATATCCATTCAGTCAGTTCTTTTACTGGAGTAAGGACACCTAAATTCACCATTTTGTCAACTTCTGCTTTTACTTTGCTCTGCATTGCTACCAGAACCTTCCTTGCCTAGTTTGAAAACTGGGCTTACTTCATGATTTAACTTCACGGATCATGTGACTGAAGTTTGCCAAGCTAGTCTTTGAAAATATCAGAATATTCAGAAAAATATTCTGTGCAAAACTATCATTGTTGTTGAGACTTAGATGGCGGACCTATTTATTAAATGAGATCAGTCCCATTCTCAAAATGTCTTTGAGGCCTAACAATAACTGCATCAGTTTGAATCTCTTCACCACCATAAGCAACTAGTTTTGCACACTTTGCTGAATCATGTTTCTCACCAACTCTTACTTTGGCAAAGATTTGTACTGCTATAAAATTGCACTTGGAACCAGTGTCTACTTTAAGTTGAACAGGTTTCCCATTAATGTGAATAGTACAAAATATTTCACTCTTTTCTGCCAACTGATAATCTACTGTGTTGTTTCATTAATCACAGAGACACCATCAACACAAAGTTCGCTCACAGCTACCTAGCTGATCTGCCTGCTTCATGAGATGCTCTCTTTTAATAAATGTATACACCACTTTAGCCTTGTAAAGCCTTTTAAAATAAAAGCAATGTCTTTTGGCTTTTCCCAGTTAGGGGTCACCACAGTGGATCACTGGTTGGCAGATTGATTGGCAGTGGAGTTTTTACGGTGTCAATTTGCCAGCCCAGCAACCAACCTTCACAGAAGGCACACACACACACATGCACCTACTGCATGTCTTTAAAACTCATTTGACTACAGGGAAATAATGCAGACTCCACAAAGAAAGCGCTCCAGCTAAGAATCAAACCAGAGAATCTCTTGCTGTGAGGCAAGAAAGTTAACCACTGCACCACCGTGGCCTACACAAAAGCCTTTTAAAATGATTCTACTTTTTACATTTATGATATTGCTGAGCAAAAGTTAAGCACTTCTCTCATTTAGGTTCATAGGTTAGTACTAGGCTAACTGCCCTTGCGAGCCATTTTAAGCCTAGCCAATTATCCCTTGTGAGACTCAAACCCTGCACCTTGTGTTTGTAAGGCAAACACCTTAACCATTAGGCCACCCTACACAAACACACACACACACACACACACACACACACACACACACACACACACACACACACACACACACACAGACACACATACACACACACACACACACACGTGTGGCTGTGTACACATGGGCTGCCCTTTAACAGGGAAAGGTAGGACTTTAAAAGGAATAGTCTGCATTTGGGAGCTACATAAAGAACACTACCCTTGTTAAGAGTACATTTACAACCTCTGTCTTGAGAACGGACTTCACTGAAAAGACAGAATTATGAACCAGTGAAGGATGAATGTATCTAAAATATTTGGTTGGAACTACTAGCTTATAAGAGGAATTCAAGACGAAAGGACTGATGGTTGCTTTACTACAAACCTGGTGATTAAAGAATTAAAGAGCACTGTTCAAAAGGAATGATGTTTATAAATCTTATACTACAAACTGTATGTGTAACACAATCCAAAAACACTGACGAAAAGGAACTTTCTGTTACTCCATAATTTACTGTAAGGAAGCCTTTATTTTATTGTCTGTCTAAATGAACTATATATTCGCCTTAACTAGTGTGTGTGGGTTTGTGTGTGTATACATATGCATACATATCAAAATATACACATATATATATATATATATATATATATATATATATATATATATATATGTATAAACACCCCGTATAATCAACCGTTTGTAATATGAAAAACTGAAACTCTTGGCAGAAGTGATCGAAAATCACTTCTGCCAGCATCAGTGGCAGATTTAGGCATGGGCGCAGGGCCGCCTCCTTTTGTCCATTAGAACTTTTGTTCATTTTTTGTACCCTTTATGCTGTCCGTTTTCAAATTACGTTTTTTTTTTTTAAACTGTCATGCTGACAATCATTATGATGTATGAATGGAGTCCATGAATCTCTCCACGAGTTTAAAAAAAAAAAACACAGTACCGTACTGTTTTTTCAGTTCGGGTTCCTCAACCAATCAATGCTGTGAAAAATCGTGCCCAACTCAAATACATTGGAGAAGCTATTGGAGGTTGCAGAGTCAGGTGATTTTCTAATCTCCTCAATTGCTCCTCCAAATAATTCTCTGTTGTAGTTGAATTAGGCGCGTTTTAGTAAAAACTTCAAAGAGCATCCTGTTGGGTGAAACTTGCGGTAAATTACTATTCACTTATTAAGTGAGTCAGCAGTGAGTGTGCAGACTAGTTCTGAACTCCAGCTCCGTTCAACAAGTCTGTGAGAGGTATTTTTTTTTTAATTTAAATTGTACCAAAGAGCCAGTTTGATTATTCATTGAATATACTGAATCAATTTTAAAAAGTTTAATATTTTGCACTGACTTTTGCACTGTAGGAGGATGTGTAACACACATACTTTTTTAATAGAACTTATAAAGCTCAGAGAGGGCCTATGACTACAATTAAAACTAGGCTTTAAGCCTTAGATGTATGAGGCTGTCTTTATTTATGATAAATATATATATATCTATAAATCTATAGTTGTCATAATAAAAATGTTGTCAATTGCAAGGCAATGATCAGGTATGTGGCAATGTCGCATGAAGACACAGAGTTCCGAACATGATTCATTGAATACGATCAACTGATTCATTGAATACGATTATGATTCATTTTCCTTAGCATGCGTGCTCTTTCAAATAATATATTAATAATTAGGTTCCCCGAAATGTAAAATCCCTCAAGATGCCTTGGGCCAAGACTGTAGTTAAAAAATGATGCCAATGTAATGATCTGCACAAGTTTTTCCCCACGTACTCTTGCGTGTTGCCTTTTGAGGTCTTTCTAAGAATCTTAGGTCAACTCATGGAGATCTGAGTCACTCCGTCAATTTATTTCTAAAATAGGCTTAACTGTGATAAGAACTCAAGAGAGGAAGAGTGTTCATTTTTTCCGTTTGTCTGCCCTCTTTCTCCTCTTAGCAAAGCCGGCGTTCCTTCCTTTTGGTTTACTTAATTCATTTGCATTATGTGAAATTGCATTCCAGTTCATTCGTAAACTCCTTCAGGAAAACAGGACTAACTTACAGTCCTGTTTTCCTGAAGGAGTTTACCAACAAACTGGAATCTGACACAAAAATGACCGTACCACTAAATTGTGCCTGCTCTCAGGACTTTTCCAAAATGAGTTACTTATGCTGTGTGTTACCACAAAATTATGCCTTCTTTAGAAATGATCGTTTATGACATGTTAAACTCACTGACTTTGTCGTTTTTTTTTTTTTCAGACAGAGAAAACGAATGTTGTCTCTGTAGTTCAGTTCCCTCGCGGTACTTTTCATGCAGACTTTAGTTTAACCTCCTATGCTTATGTATCCCCCACTGCTGTTTGACTTCCCTCCAGCCAAAAGGGTGCTACGGTGTACGTGAAATGCTAATCATCCAGATCATAGCTTTCAGTGAATCGGGCAAATAATAATCGATCTCAGCGTTGCACTCATTGGTGCCAAGGAGGACTCTTAAGGCTAGAGCAAGTATCAAAAATTAATCTCACTTCTTACATCAGCACTACGCTGTTCTGGTTAACAGCAATATAGCAGTTATCCACTTCAAATACCCTGTAAGCTTTCTTTCCACATACGACACATTTTGCTTAAACACTAAAATCTGCAAGTAGTTATTAACTGCTTGCAGATTTTACTGTTTAAGCAAAATGTGTCCTATGTGGAAAGGAAAGCTTACTGGGTATTTTAAACGGATAACTGCTATTTTGCTATTTTTAACTTAAAACGTGTACTACTTATACAAACAAGGTCCGTAACCTCATAGACATGCAAAACTAATGAAGGTTTTTTTTATCTTTTCTAGAGCGCTCCCGTATGTGCAACCAACCACAACTAACATGTTCAAGGCATATTTTACACAGGAGAAACTGTGCCCAATAGCTGGAAGCCTAGGAAAGATGCTTTCTTCCTGAGCCCACCCTTTTATTTTCACATGCCCAATACTGCAAAGCCAGTTTTTTTCCTCACTTCCGTTAAGGATGCAAAAGTAAGAGATTAATCCGTGTCATACAGGTTCTTTGCCAGAGTATTGCACTTCGTAGGCAGTCTGTGGGACATTCCACAGGAGTATACAGATTCTGTGCTGCTTGACTAGAACACAGTCCTGATAATCAATGATTCATTACAGTAAAATACTTTTACTTTGGAAAATGCAAGTTGCAGTGTTTATTTTTATTTTGTCAACCTTTCTAAATAAGTGATACTATTTTAGAGCTGTCCTTGATTTGGTTCCTTTGTCCCTGAACACTTGTGTGCTTGTCCCTGATTCTGTTGCTTAGGGGTTTGTCTGGTCAAGAAGACAAAGGGTTTGATTTTTAACTGGGATGAATATTTTTTAAGAGTTATTTCCTGTGTGCAGGGTTTGATTTTTAATTGGGATGAATATTTTTTAAGAGTTATTTCCTGTGTGCAGGGTTTGATTTTTAAATGGGATGAATTTTTTTAAGAGTTATTTCCTGTGTGCAGGGTTTGCTTTTTAATTGGGATGAATATTTTTAAGAGTTATTTCCTGTGTGCAGGGTTTGATTTTTAATTGGGATGTATATTTTTTAAGAGTTATTTCCTGTGTGCAGGGTTTGATTTTTAATTGGGATGAATATTTTTAAGAGTTATTTCCTGTGTGCATGGTTTGATTTTTAATTGGGGTGTATATTTTTTAAGAGTTATTT